>NC_045452.1:64986419-65015394 GCF_002776525.5 Piliocolobus tephrosceles
TCTCAGCCCAAAATCTTCTTAAGCTGATAAGCAACTTCAGCAAAGTCTCAGGATACAAAATTAATGTGCAAAAATCACAAGCATTCTTATACACCAGTAACAGACAAACAGAGAGCCAAATCAGGAATGAACTTCCATTCACAATTGCTTCAAAGAGAATAAAATACCTAGGAATCCAACTTACAAGGGATGTAAACGACCTCTTCAAGGAGAACTACAAACCACTGTTCAGTGAAATCAAAGAGGACACAAACAAATGGAAGAACATACCATGCTCATGGATAGGAAGAATCAATATCGTGAAAATGGCCATACTGCCCAAGGTTATTTATAGATTCAATGCCATCCCCATCAAGCTACCAATGAGTTTCTTCATCGAATTGGAAAAAACTGCTTTAAAGTTCATATGGAACCAAAAAAGAGCCCGCATGCCAAGACAATCCTAAGTCAAAAGGACAAAGCCGGAGGCATCACGCTACCTGACTTCAAACTCTACTACAAGGCTACAGTAACCAAAACAGCATGGTACTGGTACCAAAACAGACATATAGACCAATGGAACAGAACGGAGTCCTCAGAAATAATGCCACACATCTACAACCATCTAATCTTTTACAAACCTGACAAAAACAAGAAATGGGGAAAGGATTCCCTATTTAATAAATGGTGCTGGGAAAATTGGCTAGCCATAAGTAGAAAGCTGAAACTGGACTTCTTGTTTTTCTAACTGAATACCCTTGATTTCTTTCTCTTGCCTGATTGTCCTAGCCAGAACTTCCAACATTATGTTGAATAGGAGTGGTGAGAGAGGGCATCGCTGTCATGTGCCAGTTTTCAAAGGGAATGCTTCCAGTTTTTGCCCATTCAGTATGATATTGGCTGTGGGTTTGTCATAAATAGCTCTTTTTATTTTGAGTTATGTTCCATCGATACCGAATTTATTGAGCGTTTTTAGCATGAAGGGCTGTTGAATTTTTTCAAAGGCCTTTTCTGCATCTATTGAGATAATCATGTGGTTTTTGTCTTTGGTTCTGTGTATATGCTGAATTACGTTTATTGATTTGCCTATGTTGATCCAGCCTTGCATACCAGGGATGAAGCCCACTTGATCATGGTGGATAAGCTTTTTGATGTGCTGCTGGATCCGGTTTGTCAGTATTTTATTGAGGATTTTTGCATCGATGTTCATCAGGAATATTGGTCTAAAATTCTCTTTTTTTTGTTGTATCTCTGTCAGGCTTTGGTATCAAGATGATGTTGGCCTCATAAAATGAGTTAGGGCGGATTCCCTGTTTTTCTATTGATTGGAATAGTTTCAAAAGGCATGGTACCAACTCCTCCTTGTACCTCTGGTAGAATTCAGCTGTGAATCCATCTGGTCCTCGACTTTTTTTGGTTGGTAGGCTATTAATTATTGCCTCAGTTTCAGAGCCTGCTGTTGGTCTATTCAGGGATTCAACTTCTTCCTGGTTTAGTCTTGGAGAGTGTAAGTGTCCAGAAAATTATCCATTTTTATTATATCCATAGTTTATTTGCATAGAGATGTTTATAGTATTTTTAATGTAGGCAAAAATGTACATTCTTATGCTTCCTTATAATCCTTTTACCAAAAGTATATTTTACTTTTCTTATACATCTTGAACATAAACTGTTTTTTTTTCAATAGTTTTACATACAGGAGGCCTAATTACTTTTAAATTATACAATTTTCTTGCATGCATTCTTTTCTATAACATTTTTCTCTTTCATGACTTTCACAGACAATTCTTTGACATGCCTTAACTTTCTGACTTATTATAATTATTTCTTTCTTTAAACAATAAGTTAATTTATTTCAGGACAAGAATTTACAATATAATACTGTTTTTATATAAATTACACCCCCTCTTTTTTTTTTTTTTTTTTTTTTTTTTTTTTTTTTCTTTTAGAATTTGTTGTTATTGTTGTTAGCAAAGCAGTTGCCACTAGAATGCATTTGGGACATCCGTGGGTTACTGGGTTAAGGATTTTTGATAGGAAGGCCTCAGTGTTTTCGGGATACACCCTTGTTTTCACTGACAACAAAGTGATATTGGAGTGTTACAGGGTTAAGGAGCACACCTTCAGTTATCAATTATAGGTTTTAAATTTACCTTGGTTTTAAAGGAATAGGGTACCCTTTTTTTTTTTTTTTTTCTTAACTACTTGTGTATCTCTCTCTTTCTCTCTTTTTGTCTCTCTTTGACTTTCCTTTTGCCTCTATCTCTTCTTCTCTCTGCCTCTCTCCTTCTTTCTCTCTGTCTTTCTCTCTTTGACTCCTTTATCTGTCTCTTCCTCTCTGTCTCTTCTGCTCTCTTTGCCTCATTTCCTCCTTGTGTCTTTCCTTTCTCTCTTTCTGCTGGTCTTTACTTGCCTCTGACAGCTGCTTATGCTGCTGTTCTTTCAACCACTGTTTTTTGGGGGCAGGGGTCTAAAACCAGCTGTAACCAAGTTTCTTTGTTTGGGAATTCGTCTGAGTTCCCTGCCTTACAGGTTACCTTGTACGTTACCTTTGAAACAAGGGGCTTGTCCAGGTTTCCTTCTAGTGGCCAACCTACCTCTAATGCTGGTGTCATAGTACTGCATAGTATCCCTTAAATTCTGTTTATTTTTCTTTTTTTTTTTTTTTTTTTGAAAATTTTCAACATAGTTTCTAGTAGCATGGGCTTATTTGTGCCTGACCTATGCTTCTTCAAGACAAAACACCACTCTCACACCACACGCACACCACAAAAAACATGTATACATATGTAACCTGCACGTTATGCACATGTACCCTAGAACTTAAAGTATAATAAAAAAAAAAAAAAAAAGTAAAAAGGGCACACACACACACTTTTGCAGTTTGCACCAAACCAAAACCAAAACTACAATCAGAATATCCAGAAATGCAAGCCAGGTCAAAAGCAAAATCAAACTATCAAGCAATCCAAGTCAAGTCAAAAACAAAAACCAACGTTCAGGAACAAGTGGGTGATCAGGCCATGCTTCCACTCAAATGGAGTGGGCAAGTTCCTAAGACCAGTCCTGTCAAGCAATTCAAACCAAGTCAAAACCAAAACTAAAACCAAAGTGCCGATAAAGGCACGCCATGGGTGATCAGGCCAGGCTTCTGGGCAAGTTTCAAAGACTAATCTTACCAAGTTTTAGATGTCCAGACTCCAAGTGGCCATTCCTGCCCAGTGTTCAGCCACTGCATTGATCCTCCATTGGGGTCTGACACACACTGTTCTGGAGAGGTGTCCTACCAGGGCAAATACCTACCCCAGAGCACTCTCAGGATCCGCTTCAATGGGGCTGGTCAGAGTTTTCCGCAGGGATGTTCCACAGGCCAGGCTTAAGCCACCTAAGGAGCTGCCTCAGCCATCTGCCATTCACCTGGCTTCCCAGTCAGGGAACCAAGAAATGCAGCAGGACAAGCCAGACACAAAACTCCTCAGACACTGAGTTAAAGAAGGAAGGGATTATTCGACCGGGGGCATCAGCAAGACTCCTGTCTCAAGAGCCGAGCTCCCTGAGTGTGCAATTCCTGCCCCTTTTAAGGGCTTACAACTCTAAGCAGGTGCACATGAGAGGGTCGTGATCAATTGAGCAAGCAGTGGGTACTTGACTGGGGACTGCTTGCACCAGTAATTAGATCAGAACAAAACAGGATAGGGATTTTCACAATACATTTCTATACAATGTCTGTAATCTATAGATAACATAACGGATTAGGTCAGGGACCGATCTTTAACTACCA
This sequence comes from Piliocolobus tephrosceles, assembly GCF_002776525.5. Taxonomy (NCBI): domain Eukaryota; kingdom Metazoa; phylum Chordata; class Mammalia; order Primates; family Cercopithecidae; genus Piliocolobus; species Piliocolobus tephrosceles. Next base: position 64,990,180 of record NC_045452.1, read on the forward strand.
GGCCCAGGGTGCCATGCCAGGCTGTCTGCTTGTGGATTTCATTTCTGCCTTTCAGTTTTTACTTTTTCTTTCTTTGGAGGCAGAAATTGGGCATAAGACAATATGAGCCATGGTCTCTTGTCTTAGTTTTCGTAGGAGTTATTATCGGTACTGTCCTCTGTACTTATGTTTGCTGCTTATTGCTTGTATCTCTGCAAGTAGAAGATAAGCTTCTTGAGGACGTTGAGTCTATGTATTTTCTTCAAAGACTTATTTCAAGTGCGTTGAACTGTGCCTCGTACATATTGAGCACTAAATGAACCGTTGTTGAATGAATAAATGCAGAAATAAATACATTGGCATGGAACAGTTTTAAAAAGAAAGAAAAAATGATGAATAAACATGTTTTTAAATGCTTAACGCAATAATATTGAAATAAATTAAAATTAAGTCAATGAGACATAATATATCTCTTCCCAAATTGGAAAAAAAGTATTTTGTTGAAGTTATATTGAAATTACCATCTTGCTTCTCCAATTGTAGGTATGTAAAATTGTATACATATACTGGAAATAAGGGAATAAAATACATTAATAATCCCCACTAATAATAAAATACACTAATATTACAATTTATTGTAATAAATTGTATACTGGATACAGTATACAATTTGGAAATAAGTAAATAAAATACTCTAGTAATCCCCAAGTGTTAATACTTCTGGCCCTATCCTCTTCTGGAATTTATATTTCACAGACATAACAGAAAGTAACATTTAAGAGTATCAGCTTTGGAACCAGAGTATCCTGGATCAAATTTCAGGTCAGGTAATTACTAGCTTTATCACCTTGAAAATATGATTAACCTGTCTGTGCCTCATTTTCCTTACCTGTAAAATGAGAATAATTATAGTTTATTTTGCAAAATTGTTAAGAAAATTAAATAATGTAATATTTATAAAGAATGTAATATATTACCTGGCATATAATAAGTGTTATGCAAATGTTTGTTAAATAAATAAAAGGAAAGATCTAAAATGCATGTATGTCGTTCTATAGAAGACATTTACAATTTGACATACTAAAATTATAAATAAATTGCTCAATAATAGGGTAATTTATAAATGATTATGAAATAGCTATAATATTAAATGTTATATAATCATTAAAATTGCAGAATTATCACTACGTAATAATGGCTAAGGACAGTATTTTCCAAATATATAATAAATATATAAATATTCCATAATTGGAGAAAATTAAGTGACCTTTTCTTATAAAAATACCTTGATAAAAAAATTAGTAAAATGTATATGGATACCAAAATTTTGCAGCTTTAGTTTGAGTGCCTTGCACACTTGTTTTAACTCCTGTAGTTATTCAGCTTTAATTGGATTTAATTCAATCATTTCCAGATTCTTTTAAAATATTACGCTGTTCTTTAGATAAATGAGAGCACATATTCACTGAAGAACAGCCAAAAAGCTGTCTTTAATTTAGAGAATAAACTCCTACAAGCCAATATACAGTTATATTATTTGTCCTGAAATCTTTTTTACAATTTTTAGTCTTTATTTTTATTTTTTATATATGTTTAGAGGGTTCTGGTGCAGATTTCTCACATGAATATATTGTGAAGTGGTGAAGTCTGGGCTATTAATGTGCCCAAAACCTCAATGGTGAACATTGTAATCAATAGGGCCTGATATCAATGAAATCCCTCAGGTTTTATTTCTCTGGGAAAGTCTTTATTTCTTCTTCAGGTCTGAAAAATATTTTCCCTGGATATACTACTGTACGGTAAACTTATTTTTTCCCTCAGCACTTTAAATATGTCGTGCCATTCTCTCCTGGCCTACAAGGTTTCCACTGAAAGTCTGCTGCCAGGTGGACTGGAGCTCCATTTATATTTTATTTGTTTCTTTTGCTGCTCGTAGGATCCTTTTTTATCTTTGACCTTTGGGAGTTTGATTATTAAATGCCTCGAGGTAGTCTTTCAGTTAAATCTGCTTGATATTCTATAACTTTCTTGTACTTGGATATTGATATATTTCTCTAGGTTTGGGTGTTATCCCTGTTTTTTGTTATTATCTTGGATCTGTTATCCCTTTGAATAAACTTTCTACCCCTATCTCTTTCTCTACCTCCTTTTTAAGGTGAATAAATCTTATATTGCCCCTTTTAAGGCTATTTTCTAGATCCCGTAAGCATGCTACGTTGCTTTATATTTTTTCTCTTCTGACTGTATTTTCAAATAGCCTGTCTTTAAGTTCACTAATTCTTCTTTCTGCTATATCCATTCTGCTATTAAAAAACTGTGATGCTTTTGTTAGTGTGCCAACTGCATTTTTTTTAGCACCAGAGATTCTGCTTGATTCTTTTTAATTATTTCAATCTCTTTGTTAAATGTATCTGATAGAATTCTGAATTTCTTCTCTGTGTTATTTTGAATTCCTTTTAGCTTCCTCGACACTGATATTTTGAATTCTTTGTCTAAAAGGTCACATAGTTCTGTTTCTCCAGTATTGTTTACTGGTGCCTTATGTAATTTTTTTGTTGATGTCATGTTTTCCTCGATGGTGTTGATGCTAGTAGACACTCTTCAGTGTCTGAGTATTGAAGAGTTAGGCGTTTATTGTAGTCCTCACTCTCTGGGCTTATTTCTGGTCATCCTTCTTAGGAGAGCATTCCAGATATTTTAAAGGAGTTGAGTCACAGCTTGAGTGTTGTGATCTAAGCTGTTCCTGCTTTAGGGAGCACCCCAGGCCCAGTAATGCTGTGGTTCTTGGAGACTCATAGAGGTACCACCTTGATGGTCTTGGACAAGATCCAGGAGAAATATCTGGATTACCAGTAGAGACTCTTGTTCTTTTTCCTTATATTTTCCCATACATACAGAGTCTCTCTCTCTCTCTCTCTGCTCTGAGCCACCTAAATCTGGGGGTGGAGTGACACAAGCACACTTGTGGCTGCCACCACCACTATGACTGTGTTGGGTCAGACCTGAAGCCAGTACAGCACTGGGTCTTGCCCAAGACCTACTGTAACCCCTTGCTGTAAACTGTCTATGTCCACTCAAGGCCCTGGTGTTCTACAATCAGCAGGTGGCCAAGCCATTCAGACCTGTGTTTTTCCTTTTAGGGTGGTGAGGTCCCCCCAGCCCTGAGTGGATCCAGAAGTACTGTCCAGGAGTCAGCAACTGCAGTAAAAAACCTTAGAAGGCTACCTGGTATTCTACTGTATTGCAGTTGAGCTGGCACTCAAATTACAAGACACAGTCCTTCCCCTCTTCCCTACCCTTTCCAAAGACAGGGGATCCTCACCCCATAGGCAACACCACTCTTGGATAGAAGAAGTACTGCCAGACTACCACTGATTTTCCCTTAAGTCCCAATGCCTCTACAGTCAGCTGGTGGTGAATGCTAACTAGCCTGGGACTCACCATTCAGGGCAATGGGCTCCCGCTGGATCAGGGCAGGTCCAGAAATGCCATCCAAGAATCAAGTCCTGGAATCATGAACCCCATGAGCCCACTTGGTGCTCTAACCTCCTGTGGCAGTTTTGGTCCCTGAAGCCAGCAAATCTCCGAGGCTCACCAAGACCCTTCATGTAGTATCTGGGTATTGCTCTTGGTTATTCAGGGCCCAAGGGCTCTTCAGTTAGCAGGTGATGAATGCTGCCAGGACTGGTTTCTTTCCTCAAAGGCAGTGGGATCCCTTCTGGGCCAGAGCATGTCTAGAAATGTTTTCTAGGAGCTAGGGCCTGGAATGGGGCAGAGGGGGCCTTCGGACTCTGACTGTTGCCTTATCCTGTTGTGGCTGAGCTGCTATGCCAGATGCAAGAAAAAGTCCTCCCCACCCTTACCTCTCTTTCCTTCAAGTGGGAAGAAGGGGTCTCTTTTTGGAGACAGGAGTTGTGCAGTCTGGGGTTAGGGAAGGGGTAATGCCAGAACTCCCTTCACTTCCCTAACTGATTTCTCAGTATGTCACGTGCCCCTCAATCTATTGCCTCTGGGCCCAGTTCAGCCCTAGGACTCACCTACAAGTTGCAGTCCTGAAGGCCTAGATTGCCTTTCACATTTACTTAGAGGCAAACAGTACTTTGGCCCTCAGTGGTGAGGTCATGACACTCAAGTTTAGACCACTGGGGTTGCTGTTTCCCCTCTGGCAAGGCGTGGTTTAAATGCTCCCTCCGTGGGCTGGTGTCAACTGAGTTTGGTCTGGTTTTTCCTTTTGCTCTAACAGAACAGCACAGAATTCAATGCCTCTCAATTGCTGTGTTCTCCCTCCCCTAACACTCAGATAGGGTCTCTGCACCATGCTGCCATTCCTGGGGATGGGGGAGGAGAGGTGTCAGTGACTCAGGACTGATTTTTCTAACTCCTCAATTCCTCTTTTAGTAATACGAAGTTAAAAGTAGGTACTATGAGTGCTCATCTGATTTTTTGGTTATGAAGGTTTTTTTCCCGTGTAGATACTTGTTAACTTGATGTCTTTGCAGTGGGGAATGGTGGAGCTTTCTATTCCACCATCTTACCTTGCCTCCCAAAATCCCAGTATGTTTTTGATTTGCATTTCTCTGATGATTAGTGATGTCAAGTGTTTTTTCATGTATTTCTTGGTTGCTTGTATGTCTTCTTTACAAAAATGTATGTTCATGTCCTTACCCACTTTTTAATTGGATTATTCTTACTCTTTTTCTTATTGAGCTGTTTGAGTTACTTATAGATTCAGAGTATTAACCCTTTTTCAGGTGCATAGTTTGCATATAATTTTTTCCCATCCTGTAAGTTTTCTGTTTACTCAGTTGATTTTTTTTTTCTGTATAAAAGCTTTTTAGTTTAATCAAGTCCTATCTGTCTATTTTTGTTTCTTTGCATTTGCTTTTGAGGATTTGACCATATATTCTTTGCCAATGGCCAGAAGAGTTTTTCCTAGGTTTTCTTCTAAGATTTTTTTTTTTTTTTTTTTAATTTTTTTTTTTTTTTTTAAGTTTCTGGTCTTATGTTTATGTGTTCAATTTATCTTGATTTAACTTTTGTATATGGTAGGAGACAGGGGTCCAGTTTCATTATTCTGCCTATGGCTATGCAATTTTCTTCTACTATTTATTGAATTGGGTGTCCTTTTATCAGTGTATTATTTTGTTGACTTTGTTGGAGATCAGTTGGTTGTAGGGGTATGGCTTTATTACTGTGTTCTCTGTTCTGTTCCATTGATCTGTGTGTCTATTTTTATACCAGTACCATGCTGTTTTGGCTACTCTAGTCTTGTAGTATAATTTGAAGTCCGGCAATATGATGCCTCCAACTTTGTTCTTTTGCTTAGGATTGCTTTGATTATTTGGGCTCTCTTCTGATTCCATACAAATTTTAGAATTTTTTTCTAATTCTATAAAAAGTGACGTTGGTAATCCAACAGAAATTGTATTGAATCTACAGATTGCTTTGGTCAATATGGTCATTTTAATGATATTTATTTTTCCAATTCATGAGCACGGGCCATTTTCCATTTGTGTCATCTATGATTTATCTCAACAGTATTTTGTTGTTCTCCTTACAGAGTTTTGTTTTTGTTTGTTTTGTTTTTTTTGACAGAATATCATGCTATCATCCAGGCTGAAGTACACTGGCATGACCACAGTTCACTACAGCCTTGACTTCCTGGGCTCAAGTGATCCTCCCACCTCAGCCTCACAAGAAGTCTGGACCACAGGCACGCACCACCATGCCTGACTATTTTTTAAAATTATTTTTGTAGAAATGGGTTCTCCCTATGTTGCCCAGGCTGATCTTGAACTCGAACTCAAGCACTCCTCCAGCTTCAGCCTTCCAAAGAGCTCACAGCCTCTCACAGTGGCATTAGCCACTGTGCTTGGCCAAGAAATGATTTACCTCCTTGATTAAGTACATTCCTAGGTATTTTAATGTGTTGTAGCATTGTAAAATGAAATTGTCTTTTTAGTTTTGTCCTTGGCTAGATCATTATTGGTGTATAGAAACACTACGATTTTTTTATGTTTATTTTCTATACTGAAATTTTTCTGAATTCCTTTATTAAATCTAAGAGTTTTTTTGGTGGAGTCTTTAGAGTTTTTGAGATATAAGAAAATATCATCAGCAAACAAATAAATTTTACTTCCTCTTTTCCAATTTCTGTGCCTTTCATTTTGTTTCCTTGCTTGATTTATCTGGGGTGAGAGCTTACAGTACTGTATTGAATAAGAGTGATGAAAGTGAGCATCCTTATATTTTTCCAATTTTTAAAGGAAATGCTTTCAACTTTTCCCCATTAAGTTTGATGCTGGCTGTGGGTCTGTCATTTATTTTTATTATGATGAGATATGTTCCTTCTATGTCTAGTTTGTTGAGAATTTTTCTCATGAAAATATGTGGAATTTTATCAAATGCTTTTTCTACATCTATTGAGCTGATGTCTTTCATTCTGTTTATGTGATGTGTCATATTTATTAATTTGCACATGTTGAACTGTCCTTGCATCCCTGTGATAAATCCCACATGATCACAGTATATTATCTTTTTAATGTGCTATGGCATTTGATTTGCTATTTTTGCATCTGCTTTCTTCAGCGATATTAATCTGTAGTTTTGTTGTGTCTTTATCTGGTTTTCATGAGGGTGATACTTGGCCTCTTAGAATGAATTATAAATGATAGAATTCTCCCCTCCTTAATTTTTGGAGTTGTTTCCGGAGGATATGTATTAATTTCTTGTGTGTTTGGTAGCATTTGGCTGGAATCCATCTGGTCCTGGGCTTTTTGTTGTTGTTGTTAGATGTCGTTATTGATTCAATCTTGCTACTCATTTTTGGTCTGTTTAGGTGTTTTATTTCTTCTAGGTTCAGTCTTGGGAGGTTGTATGTTTCTAGGAATTTACTCACTTCCTCTAGGTTTCCTTGTTTGTGAGCACATATTTGTTCATAATAGTCTCTCAAGATCTTTTGTATTTCTGTGGTGTCAGTTGTAATATCCCTTTTTTCTTTACAGATTGTGTTTATTTGGATCTTCTCGGTTTTTGGTTAGCCTAGCTAGTGGTTTATCAATTTTATTTATCTTTTGGCAGAACTTTGTGGTTTTATGAGATTCTGTAGTGTTGCCATTTTATTCCTATATCTTCTTCCTTTGTGTGAGTGTTTTATAAGAACTGTGAGTTTTATATTTGTGTGTTTTTGTAATGGTGAATATTGACTTTTTGTTTCCATATTTAGAACCCCTTTGAGCATTTTCTGTAGGACCTGTTGATTGGTGAAAAATTTTCTTTGCATTTGCTTGTCTGGGAAATACTTTACTTCTCCTTCCTTTATGCAGCTTATTCTGGCAGAATATAAATATTTTGGCTAAAAGTTGTGTGTGTGTGTGTGTGTGTGTGTGTTTTCAGCACTTTGAAAATGTCATTCAATTCTCTTCTGGCTCATAAGGTTTCTGCTAAAAAGTCTGCTGTTATTCTGATGGGGCTTCCTTTATAGGTAACTAGACACATTTCACTTGCTAATTTAAAAATTCTTTCAGTTTCCCTTTAGGCCTCCTAAAGGTAATATGCCACAGTGAAGTCCTATTTGCAATGTATTTGCCTGGGAAATGTTGGGACCCTGTATTTGCATGTCTGACTCTCCTGTTGTACTTGAGAAGTTTTTATCCACTTTCCTTAAGTAGGTTTTCTAAGCTTTGTTATCTCTCTTCCTCCTTTGGAATACCAATAATTAATAAGTTTGGTCACTTCATGTAGTAAAAGATGTTAAAGTCTCTGTTCTTGTCTTTTTTTTTTTCTTTTTTCTTTTTCTTTTTCTTTTTTTTTTTTTTTTTTTGCCTGACTAGATTATTTTAAAAACATCTCTTTGAGTTCTGAGATTCTTTCTTCCTCTTGGTCTAATTTATTGTTGAAGCTTATTGAAGCTTTTGGAGGTATTTTGTATTCCCTTAAATGAAATTTTTACTTCTAGAATGTATGCTTTTTTTCTTTCAAAAAACTTTGTAAATTTCTCATTAACAACCTGAATTGATTTTCTGATGTCTTTGTGTGAGTTTTCAGATTTCTCTTACATCTCATTGAGCTTCTTTAAAATCTACATTTTGAATTATTTACCTGGCATTTTGAGGAATTCTTTCTGGTTGGGATCTATTGCTTGAGTACTGTTGTGGTCCTTTGGTGGTGTCATATTTCCTTGCTTTTTCATGTTTCCTGTGTCATTCTACTGATATCTACACATCTGATGTAGCAGTAGCTTGTTTCAGTTTTTTAAAGTTGCTTCTATAGGGGTGAATTTTTTCCTGAAGATGTTTGTAGATTGTTGGTTGAGTAGGATACATTGGTTTTGATTTTGGGTGCCTGTGGTAGTATAATTTTGTATGACTTCTTCAGCAGTACACAGAGTCTGTATTAACTGTGATTTCCTCAGTGATTTAAGGTAGTTATTAGTTAATGTTGTGGCAAAGTTTTGATGGGGACTTGGGTGCTAACTGAATGAGGTTTCAGACCCCGGTGGTGGCAGAGTGGGGTAAATGTGCCTGTTTTTAGGCCCCAGAACAGCTTATATTGGCCCCAGTGCTAATTGGTCCTAGAGGACTGATTTTGGGGCCTCCAAGTCGCTTGTTTAAGTTAGCAGTGGAAGTGGTGAAACTGCTGTGTGGGAAGACTCTCAGATCTCTGAAGGCATGTGGATGATGACAATAGTGGTGGTGGAGCAATGCACTGGGACACAATTGGTCCATGTTGGTGTTCCTGGTAGCTGTGATGGGTTGGGCAGGCTAGACCTCAGTACCACAGCTGCTGGCATTAGGGCAGTAGTTATTGTCTTAAGTGTGCTTAGAAGAGCTTGATCTCTCCATCCCTCCTCTGGCTGGTTAGCGGCTGCAGCTGCATCCCTTCAAACTTGGCCCAAGGGTCAGGCACAGCATATCATTAAACTCTGAAAATGATGCCAGGTGTGGGCTTGTGACCATAGAGGGAGGGGCTCTACTCAGGAGTGCAGAATGAGCATGAAACTGGGCAGTGCAGTCTGCTCAAATCTTGGTCTTTCAGCAGCCCATAGCATGGCAGTGGGTATTATTCTAGATACACGGAGCAGAGAGTGTCTGGTTTCCTCTTCCCTCCTTGGTTAGGTGGTGGTTGTAGCAATGTCAACTTGAACTTGGTCCAAGGGAAGGGCACAGATGCTAAAATATTTCATATTTCACTTCTTTTTCCCTCTCCCTCTCTTTTTCTTAGACAGAGTCTTGCACTGTTGCCCAGGCTGGAGTGCAATAGCGCAACCTCGGCTCACTGCAACCTCTGCATGCCGGGTTCACACAATTCTCCTGCCTCAGCCTCCCAAGTAGCTGGGGTTACAGGTGCACACTACCACACCGGCCTAACTTTCACTTCTGTCTCTTAAACATTATGGCTAAACTTTGTGAGAATGTGGGGATTGGTACCCTAGAACACTGAAGAGTGTTTAAAAGTAGCAATTTTAAAAAAACTAACTCTACAATTTTACAAAGTTTGTTCATCCATCCTAAAATTTTTCCTCCATTGTCACTCTCCACCACACCCCTCCCCAATTTTTCCTGAGTCCTCAGATGATGCTGTCCAGGTTCAGAGAAATGTTGAATAGTGATTCAAATAAGGAATAGGAACTTCAAATCAACAGTGAGAGTAGTATATATATGTTTTTCTATGTTGTGTGAGTTGTGGTTCACTTAAGAAGAATCAAGCTTTTTAAAAAATATACAATTAGAATCATTATTGAAAATAAAGATTATTATTCTTAGGTATTTTAAAAAATCAACATTTTACTTATCATATTAAGGGATATTTTAATTCACAATCAACTTTTAAAATTATGATTTTTTCTTTTTTCTTACTTCATTCTTCCATCACACTAAACTGTTTTTATTAATTTTTTTCTACAGTTACATTATGTAAGAATTTTAAAATACAAATAATTAAAATAAATGATTCTCTCTCTAGTTTGCCTAAAAGTTGTTATGACATAATTCTAGGTGGTAATTGTATAATTGGGTACACAACTTAATTAAGAATTTTTTAGTTTGAAATCCTGAAAATTGCAACACATATATTTTCACTAACTGTTATGGGACACAATTATAGTTATTACCCAAGTATTCAATAATCAATACACATCTTAACAACATATGATTAAGATATTTTGCAAATATATATAAATACCTTCAATAATTCTCATTCATAAAATGGTTGCTTTTCTTTCTATATTTGTCTTGCGATTCTGTACATTTATTTTCAGTGGTATAATATATGTAAAGTGTTTAGTTAATGTTAGGTGCTAAATCATTTCTTCTCATTTTTCTTCCCTTCCCTGATTGGTCCCCAATTTGACTTTCATTATGCCTTCTCTTATCTATAAATACACAGCTCAATGAACAGGCTGACCATGTCATACTTGCATAAAACGTACTTGTCTATTTTGTTGAAATAATTCATCAACAAAATTCCTTATTCCAAATAATTTTGTGAAACTATGCCTCCTTTTCTAACTATATAAATACTCCTAGATTCTTGAAAAAAATATATTATTACTACTTTCTAAACTTCTTGTTCAAACTCTTTATTCACTTCTTCTACCCTTCTCACTCTGAGAGCTACAATGATCAATACTCTCACCCAGGAGAGTTGTTGAGGATATAGGAAGGCTCTGAGCACAGTTGACTAAGAAAATTAGATAATAAAATCTGTGTTGATTGCAATTTTACCTCTTAAAGTAGAATATATCTTTACAGTTATCTGCCCCAAAGTGAATTTAATTATTTCCTATAGAGAACTAATATGTAAGCAAGGAATTTTTAGTTTTCTCCAAGATGCATGCTTTGGATGACACACATGAGTTAAGATATATTGTGTACCTAACATTTATGATTTCTTTGACTATTTAGTCATCTTTAAGGTTATATCCTTAATAATTATTTTATATTAGTGAACTGCTTTATAGATGAGTAACAGTAGAAACATTTAATTAGTGTATACTACATTACAAATGCTATTTTTTTCAGTCCTTGCAACAAATCTATGAGGTATCCTCTCTATTAGTTTAAGAAATAGAAATCCAGAGTTGATACATAGGCTAAGGTTTCTCAGCTCAGAAGCACCTTTGCAATGATTTGAAACTAAAACATTCCTTGGAGTTTTTAATTTGTCCTTGTTTTATTTTTCTTTTGTTTTTAGTTATTACTATTTTTAAAATAACATAGGTTTTTCAATAAGAAATATAGTCAATTATTCCCATTGTGGAAAATTTGGAAATTTTAATTCATATGTAATTCTACAACTAAGAGATAGTAATTGTTAATTTTTTAAATATTTACTCATAAACACGTTACAGTTGAAGCATGCATTTAATTTTTTACATTATATGACATAGTTTCTGTGTGTATACATCATTCAGCTGACACTGCAGTATCTTCAAGGCTCATTATTCACATAGAAAACAAGGTGAACACAACGTTATTGGTTCTATGTTATATCATGTACTGGGTCGTAAGCATTTTTTTCTAAGTTAATGGCTGCATTGTATTCTATCTTTTGTGGATTATTAAATTTAGTTAGTCCTTTATTATTGGATCCTTCATTTTTCCCAAAGTTTGTTTTTCCATAAATAGTTAATATCTATGTATATGTAACTATCTTCATTTTAGACAATTTCATTTTTATATATGCATAGAAGAGACATCAAGGAGGAGGAACATTTTTACATCTTCTGTCTCGGGTTATATTTACACCTTGGTACAAAATGTTGGTGAGCACACAACCATTGTTCTCTGCATACATTTCTTTTTCTTAGCCACTTATAAAGAGAAAGGAAAGGGAAAAGACAAACAGGTCTGTCCATATTTTATTTGTCTCACTGTCTTCTTAATCATTTTTACATAGAGAAATATTATATTTTACTGATTCATATGTTAGGTAAAAAAAGGTGAAGTCATTTGGATATGCAACAGAGCAAAATAAAACAGAATAAGTATGTAATTTTAGTTTTTATGTAAAATTTAAACATGGATAAACTATGAAAATTTATTAAAGTTATGAGATCTGGATGCACTTGTTTCTACTCTGGGGAAAAAGTACTAAAATACATTTCGTAGTTGTTGAGCAAAACTCTCTACATTCCCTGCTGGCTGGAGATGCTAACAGATGTTTGGATGAATGTATGCTTAAGTTTAATTACCTACATAATTGCTGAAACCATCTATTTGCTTTTCCTATTTAGATCTGTCCATACAGATAATGTGCAATTAGTGAGATTTAGTATTCCTAATTATTGGGAATGTGAGTTATAAAAATGTGATGTCTTATGGTCCAGATTAAACTATGCGTGCAATCAACAAGTAATTATCTTTCCATAACAAACTGTGATAGAGACAACAACAGAGCTCTCCTTGTAGGTGCTTCCAGTAGAGTAGGACCTCTGACCCTAGGCTGAGAGGGATTATGCATGACAGAGGTGACCTGAGATGAATTCTAGAAATATTGGGCTAAAGCTACTTTCAAAAATTTTATGTAATAGTAAAATTTATTCTTCTGTTTTATAGTTGTATGGATTTTCATATATACAGAGAGTTATATAATCACCATCCCAATCAAAATTTACATTTTCATCAATCACAAAAACTTCCTGATGTTGCTTTTTGTGTTTCAAGTCCACCTGCTGGCAACCACTGTGCCCAATTTTGACTTCTCCAGACATACACATAGAATTAGAGTTGCTCCTCAGTATCTGTGGCAGGTTGGTTTCAGGAACCATGTGTATATAAAAATCCACAGGTCCTCAAGTACTGATATAAAATTATGTACTATTTACATATAGTTTATGCATATCCTCTCTTATACTTTAAATTATCTGTAGATTACTTACAATATTTAACGCAATATAAATGATATTTAAATAATTGCTATACTAAATTATTTAGAGGATAATGACAAGGAAAAAAGTCTGTACATGTTCAATACTGGCACAACCATCTATTTTTCCTCCAAATATTTTTGATCTGCTATTGGTTGAATCCATGGATATAGAATCCATAGACACAGAGGGTTGATTGTATAGCATGAGGTCTTTTAAATATTGTTTATTTCACTTAACCATATACACATAACATTTATCTATGTTGTTACTTATGTCAATGGCATGTTATTGATGAATAGTATTCTATTGTATAGATATACTACAGTTTGTTTATCCATCCACCAGTAAGAGGACATATGGTTTACTTGCAGTTTTTGATGTTTATAAATAATGCTGCTGTTAATATTGGACATATAGGTTTTTAAGTGAACATAAGTTTTCATTTGTCTTGGATAGATATTTAGAATTGGAATATCTGGGTCATAAGGTAAATGTGCGTTGAACTTTATAAGAAACTGCCAGATTCTTTTCCAAAGTGACTGTAAATTTTGCATTCCTACCAGCAAAATGTAAGAGCTCCATGGTCTCCTAAACCCAAACTGCACCTTCATCAGCCTTTTTAAAAAAAAAAAATTTGGTTTTCATTTTATCTTTTCTAATAGGTGTGTAGAGATATCTCATTTTTCTTAAAATTTTCATGTCTCAAATGAAAAATGATGATGATCTATGCCATTTAATTGAGAATATTTACATCTTGTAATGTAATTTCACTATTGATATAGTTGGGTTTAAAACTATCATCTTGGCCGGGCATAGTAGCTCATGTCTCCTATCCCAGCACTTTGGGAGGCCGAGGCGGGAGGATCACGAGGTCAGATGGAGACCATCCTGGCTAACACGGTGAAGACTTGTCTCTACTAAAAACACAACACACACACACACACACACACACACACTACAGGCGTGGTGGCACATGCCTGTAGTCCCAGCTACTCAGGAGTCTGAGGCAGGAGAATCGCTTGAACCTAGGAGGCAGAGGTTACAGTGAGCTGAGATCACACCACTGCTCTCCAGCCTGGGTGACAGAGCGAGACTCCGTGTCAAAGTAAAGCAAAGCAAAGCAAAACAAATAAAACAAAACAAAACAAAAAAAACCACTATCATCTTGCTGTTTTGTTTTCTGTTTGGTTCATCAGTTTTTTGTTCCATTTTTCCTCATCATCTGCCTTTTTGGATGAACCAAGTAGTTTCATGATTAAATTTTTTCTCTTTTGTCAGTTTGCTAATTATTATTCTTTGTTTTATTATTTTATTGATTTATTTAGGGTTTATAACTTTACCTTATTACAGTCTAACTTCATGTGAGTTTTACCACTTCACATAAAAGATGAGAACTTTACAGTAGTATACATACATTTCTCTCATCCCAGGTTTTGTGCTGTTCTATTAAAGAGATATAAATAATTAAGTGAAAGCTTATTTATTTGCCCACGGAGTTACCATTTCTAGTGCTTTTCAAACTGTTATGCACATATGTATTTTCATCTGATATAATTTAACTTCTGATTAAAGGAGTTTCTCAAACTTTTTTTTTGTAGTATAGTGCTGGTAGTGAATTTTTCAACATTTAGTGCCTAAAAATGTCTTCAAGTTATCTTCACTTTGAAAGCTAATTTCTCTGGGTATATAATTCTAGTTTGACTTTTTTTTTTTTTTTTTTTTTTTTTTTTTGTTGTTGTTTTCCCTTCTTGTATCCAGTTGTCTTGGCTATGATCTTGGCTCACTGCAACTTCCACCTCCCAGGTTTAAGCAATTCTCCTGTCTCAGCATCCCAAGTAGCTGGGATTACAGGCATGTGCGTGTCAGCATGCCTGGCTAATTTTTGTATTTTTAGTAGAGACGGGTTTCACTGTTGCAGGACAATCACAGATATGAGAGACCAAACAGAGTTCAAGAAATGTCTTTATTAAAAGGTGATCACCTGGCTCAGTTGGACTAGTGTCCAGAAAAGTCTGAGCCCCAGAAAAACAAAGCAGCCACCTTTTAAACATCAGTGGTCAGGAGCTACTTGATGCAGGAAGCATACATAGGCAGTTGATCAGTCTTTTACATTTGTTTATACTACATGTACATTTGTTTATACTACATCCCTTGGAAACCATGTTTCTGTATCAACCTTGTAACTTTGCAGCTGCACTAGGGAGGTGGAGCAGGAACTCACTGAACCTCAAGGAATGTGAAACTAGCAAGTACAGATAAGCCTTGCTGAGCACAGAAGGAAAAACAGGCAGTTAGTATTCTACCGGGGGTGGGGGAAGGTTGCTACATTACACTTAGCTTTTGAAGGAAAAATTAAAAATGTCTTGTTTGTCTTTGATTATACTTGTAAAATTCTTGAATTCCTTTTTCATCCCCCTCTTTGGTGCTCGCTGTAAACGTAGATTAATAAAGAGCACCACAATCGTTTATCTCTTCCTCTGTAGGCACATATTCTTCCCAGGGGATTGGTTGGTATTTTTGTAGCACCATCATTTTGGTGGTAGTTTTATGGTCCACTATTGCTTCAATAGTAGACTGAATGCTTCTGATGAGGAGAGGTAAAAGACAAGGCAGTGTTAGACCTCCTCCAATTAAAGCCACAAAACCAATTATCAAAGTTTTAAAGCCTTCAAATCATGAGAACCATCCTCCAAAAAGTGAGTTTGGGCTCCACCTGGACCAAGTCTGGATTGGGACATGGGCCAACCTCCGCATTCTGGCAGTAATTTCCATAACAGCTCTTCCATTATCATTGATTTGTAAGCAACAGTTGGTCAAATTAGGCTTGCCACAACTCCTTCTGTGGCGAGGAGGTAGTCTAATGCTAGCCTATTTTGGTATATAACGTCTCTCATTTGAGTGACTTGTGTGGCTAACAGATCCAAAGCTTGGGCTGTCTCATTAACTATGATCTCTAGTACTGCTTTGCAATCTTACAATTCAGTTTTACATGTAAATAGGGGTGCTATAGCCTCATGATCCGTCTTGAGCCCATATAGCTGGCCTATAGTATTTGATAATTCTTTCAGGAGGCCATTCATTATCTTTCCAGCTACCTATCTTAATGTCCGTCTTTATGTTTGTGTTTATCTTTTCTACAGTACTTATCTGAGTAAAGATGTTTCTTGTGGTCCTTTTTCTTTCTTCAGTATAGACCGGGTAACTTAAATCTTCCCCTTGTTTCAGTGGGAGCAAGAAGAAGGATGGTCTTATTGTCCCTAACACACAGGCTTTGGTCCACTTCTGGGGCAATAGTTGGTAGACTTTTGTCTTACAGATCCAATATAGTCCTGCTGGTGCTCTCCAAACAGTTGGAGTGTCTAGTTGATACTACAACTGATTCAGCGTTGGAAACTGAGAGAGAGGGTTAAAATCTGGTACAGAGGAATTATCTATGAAGCTTCTCCACTGGCTCTTGTTCTTAGACTCTTCAAAATATTGCTGACCTCAACAGGTTGTATCTCCTACTGGAGTTTGAAAGTCTTTTCCTATCATGCTATGCAGTATCTTCCAATGATAAGGGTTTCTAATAGCCAGA
Organism: Piliocolobus tephrosceles; assembly: GCF_002776525.5. Classification (NCBI taxonomy): domain Eukaryota; kingdom Metazoa; phylum Chordata; class Mammalia; order Primates; family Cercopithecidae; genus Piliocolobus; species Piliocolobus tephrosceles. The sequence goes on from NC_045452.1 coordinate 65,006,607, forward strand.
CACTTGGGTTTGCATTGAACCTTGTAACAAATTCCAGTATGGTAAAGTTATTTTGTGGCATTCGTTATTTTGTGGCAAGCCTCCAGGGCCATTGGCTACCTATACTGGTACCTTCACATACATAACATGAGGTGACTCCAAGATTAGTAGCAATACTTTCAGCTAGCTGAGCGAATAGGTTCTTGGCTGACATTGGTGGAATCCGAACTTTTGGATCCTTGGGGTTAAAATATTTATTGAAGGATTTGAAAAATCTGAACTGTGACATTGGACTGACTTGAACTTTAGCTCATTGAGTCTTTTTAATAATGACCAATGGAACACCTAGGTTTGCTCTTTCTCGATCAAAGCTTAGCTCTCCTTGATGTCCTTTTGTCCAAAAGGCATGTTTGACTTTAATACGGTCAGATTAAGGGGGTTGCATGTGTTAGTCACACAACCAATCTTTACTTTTTGGCTGGCAAGCAGAGCTACTCTCCCTGTATATAGCTGTTGGTTGAACTCATGTGTAGTCCATTGAAAGTTACAATCAGGACATTCTTCTTCTGGTTCTCCTATTATGGTCTTAGCAGCCTTAGTGCTGACTCTTTCTTGTCCTAAGTTCTTGCAAACTTCTCCTAGATTAGGTTACTGAGGTGTGCAGCCTGACAGGCATCAAAATATGTAGAAACAGATTCTTTATGTGAATAAAGGAATACCTGTGTTTTGCTTTTGAGTTTCCCAGTTCCAACGTCATTAGGATTGGCATATGTGGGTAACAAAGGTTTCCCTATTTGTTTTTCAAGCCAGAAGTTATAGGGTAGGAGGCCTGGATCATAACATACTTGAGGTTGCCCATGACCTGGGTCACAGACAGAGTAGCTGGTTTGCTTATAAACACAAGTCGCCAGGGCAGTTCCTGTACACTAATAATAAGTTTGATATAACAGGGTTTTTGTTATACCTTTACCAGACCAACCTTCCACTATATAATGATGACAATTATCTTGGATTCCTCCTGTGCCTTTTAGCATTATTGTCACTAGTGTGATCAAGTTTACACTATGCATGGGCATCCTCCTGGGCAACAAGTTTGATAGCAATTGCAAAGATAGCATGACAGCAAAACAATCAGTATAAGCGATAGTATAACTACACTTGCAAATTTAATTCACATTTACTTCTCTGGCACCAAATTCCTCAGGCTTCAGCCGTGTGTAGACTAGTCAGCTTCTGATTGTGTGACTAGAGCAGGGCTTGACGTTTCCTCAAGCTTCATCCATGCACTGATTGACCAGCCTCTGGTGTGGTTGGAGCAGGGCGGTCATCTTTTCCTGCTGTGCCTTGGTTCCTCCACAAGGTCAGTTGAGTTGGATGATCTGGATCTTGCTGACTCGTCCACTGATTTTGAACTGAGGCTGCAGGTTTCAGTCGGCTATGACGGATTCAAGGTGTAATACTTGCAACTTTAACAGTGGTAGGGTTAGACATGATTACAATATGGGGGCCATCCCATAAGGGCCCGAGGGTGGTAGGATTCCAGCTGAACCCATTCAGAGTCACCAGGTTTAAAGGGATGTGTTGCATCTGTAAGGCTAACAGGTATTCTTTCTCTTACCCACCCTTGAACTTCTTGCATTCCCTCACCTAATGCCTGCATTTGTCTTCTTAGGGCCAGTTCTCCAATTTCCTTTAAATTTCCTTTTACCTGAGATGTAAGTGGGGGTGGTCAGCCGTACACTGTCTCATAGGGTGAATGGTGAATACCCGTTTAATTTAGTAGGGGTACACCTGACTCAGAGAAGGACCATGGGTAATACCCGGTCCCACGTTAAATGAGTCTCTTGGCAAAACTTCTTCAACAGTTGTTTCAGTGTCTGGTTCATTCTCTCAACCTTTCCAGAACTTTGTGGGTGATAGGCTGCATGCAGTTTTCATTTAATATTTAACATCTGAGTCAGTTGCTGTACTACTTCTGCCACAAAAGCTGGTCTGTTGTCTGAGCCTAAAGTTAGAGGCAGTCCAAATCTAGGAATAATATCTTTTAATAATATCCAGGTTATTTCTCATGCCTTTTCTGTCCTGGTGGGGAATGCCTTGACCCACCCTGGAAAGGTGGAAACGCTAACATGGTATCATAGTCTCCAGCCTGAGGCAGCTTTGTAAAGTTTACAAGTAGGTTTTCACATGGCACTGCTCCTGTTTCCTGAATTCCTGGGTCTGAGTAGGCCCTTGCTTTAGGTTATTCTGGGTGCAAGTAACACACTGCTCACAGACGGCTCGAGTGATGGCAGTTAGGTTAGGTATGGCACATAGAAATATTGCCCTATGAGAATTTCTAAAGCTGTCTTCCCCATGTGTGTTCTTTGGTGAAACTTCTTTATAAATGGGGGGGCAATGGCTTCTGGAATGGCAAGCCTCCCATCTGACAACTTCCACCAGTCTCCTTTTTGATAACTCCCATTTTCCTGTGTGAACCACACCTTCTCTTTGGATGAGTAGTTAGGAGTCTCTGCAAGGGGAGGCTCTAATAAGGGCATAGCATAAGTCTCTTCTTCCTTTGTTATTTCTGTCATTGTAGACCTTTTCACTTCTTTGTCTGTTTTTCTGTTTCCTGTAGCCTCATCATTTCCTCCTGTCTGATGTCCCTTACAGTGGATGATTGCTACTTCCTTTGGAGCCCATACAGCCTCTAGGACCTGCTGTATTTCCTTCTTGTTCTTTATTTCCTTTCCTTCAGCAGTCAACAGTTCTCTTTCTTTGTAAATGGCTCCATGAGCATGCAAGGTGGCAAAAGCATATCTGGAGTCAGTATAGATATTCACTGACTTTCCCTTTGCTAGAAGCAGCAGTCTTGGGAGAGCTATTCGGCCTTCTGTGCTGAGGTTCCTACCGCTAGGGGGCGGGCCTTAGCCACGGAGCTTAATGTGACTATGGCATATCCGGCCTTTCTGACACCGTTGGATGTGAAGCTGCTTCCATCAGTAAAATATTCAACATCTCGGTCTTTTAATAGTTGATCCTTTAAGTCCTTCTGGCTTGAAAAGACTTCATCCACTGTTTCTACATAGCAGTGGTACCCTGGGGTACATAATGGGGGCTTCCATGTTCCACGTATTCTATTGGTAACAGTGTGGCCAGATTTAGGGTATTCACAGTCTCTAAGGTGATGTATGGATTCTCACATAGGAGCCCTTGGTATCTCAGCATCCTAGGGTTAGAGAGCCAATGATGTCCTCTCTGTTCCATCAGGGTGACAACTGTGTGGGGCACCTGAATCATCAGCTTCTGTCCAGATGTGAGCTTGTTAGCATCCTCAGCTAACAAGGCAGTGGTGGCCAGTGTGTTGAAACAGGGTGGCCATCCCTTAGCCACAAAGTCTAGTTGCTTGGACAAATATGCTACCGGCCAATTCCATGACCGCAGTGTTTGCACTAAGACTACTGTAGCCATTCCTTTTCTTTCATGGACATAGAGGTAAAAGGGCTTTGTCATGTCTGGCAGCTCTAGTGCTGGTTCCTGGATTAAAGCTTTCTTGATATGCTTGAAAGCCATATCCTGTTCTTTTCCCCCAAAGGAGGGGCTCCTTTTCCCCCCTTTCATTGCCTCATGTAAAGGTTTTGCTAGGACCCAGTAGTTGGGGATCCGTGTGTGGCAGAAATCAGCTGCCCCTAGGAATTCCCGCATTTGCCGCCTTGTGTCTGGCTGAGGAATGCTACAGTCTCCTTTTGCTCCCGCCCAAGCTCATGCTGCCCTTGTGAGATGAAAAAGCCAAGGTACTGAACTCCTTGGCCACAGATCTGTGCCTTTTCTTTGGACATTTTATAGCCAGCTTTCCACAGCACTCAAAGGAGACTCTCTGTTCCTTGGATACATTCCTTTCTGGTGGGTGCAGATGGCAACAAATCGTCTATGTAGTGCAGTAAGACTCATCGGTCGCTAGGTGGCGGGAAAGTCTTTAAGTCTGAGGCTAGTGCCTCTTCAAAGATAGTTGGAGAGTTTTTAAATCCTTGGGGAAGTCTCTCTCTGTCACTCAAAGGCAAAAATGTCTCAGCTCACAGGGGCTAATTGGATGCAGAAGAACACATCTTTTATGTCCAAGCATGTGAACCAAGCAGCACTAGCAGGTATTTGTCCAAGCATAGCATACAGGTTAGGCATAATAGCATGCAGTGTAGCCACCATCTTGTTGACTGCCCTTAAGTCTTGTACAGGCCGGCAGTCAGTAGAAGGTTTTAACACCAGCAATATGGGAATATTCCATGAGGAGACACACCTCTCTATTATTCCAAATTCAAGGAGCCATTTTAAGTGCTTTGCAATCCCTTGGTTAACCTCTTTGGGAACAGTATACTGACAGATCTGCACCAGGTAGGTTCCTCATGGTAGCTCTACTATGACAGGTGCTTGATTTTCTGCCAGCCTTGGGGGATTGTCCTCTGCCCAGACTCCTAGTAACTTAAGAAGTAAGTCTGTGAATAGTTTTTCTCCTTCAGCCACACTGTATCTTTTTCCATACTCCTGGCAACTACTTTCATAAAGTCTCCATTCCTGTTTTGGGGATTGTGTTAATACCATAACCTTTCTTTGCCTTAGGCTTAAGGTCATATCTCCACTAAAGGAGATCTGAGCCTGCAGATTTTGTAGTAAGTCTCTTCCTAGTAGTGGCACTGGGCAGTTTGACAAATATAAGAATTTATGTTGGACTTTTCAGTCTCCAGTCGTACATCTCTTTGATTTGAAAAAATGTGTCTTTTCTATGATACCTGTGGCTCTGATAATATTAGCATAGTCTTTTGACAATGGCCCAATTGTTTGAGTCACAACCGAGCGTTCTGCACCTCTGTCCACCATAAAGTCTATTTTTCAGCCCCCTACTACCATTGAGACCATATGCTCCTTGGGGCCTAATGAGATGGAGCTCAGTCTGTCTCAGTCTTCAAGGTAGTCATTGGCTTCTGCCAGCCCAATTAGATCCATGTTGGATCTTACTTTGCCTTGCCCAGTGGCAGAAGGAGGCTCTATCCAGTCATTCTGTCTCTGGTTGTTGCCCTTGTCCTTTTCTTTCTCTGGACATTAATCTTTCCAATGCCCTCTTTGCTTGCATCTCGCACATTGATCTCTCTCTAGTTTAGGCCGACCTTCCTGACCTGTCCTTGTCTTCTGATCTGGCCTAGCTTGTCCTCTACTGTGACCACATCCATGACATGATCACATCCTCTTGCAAATCCAGCCTCTTTCAACCAGGGCTGTGGCCAAGAACTCTGCCTTTTCCTTCACTCTACACTTGGCCTCCCACTTTGCTTTTTCACCTTGATTTACAAACACTTGGGTTGCCACCTGGATAAGCTGGGGAATGTTCATACCTTCAAACCCCTCCAGCCTCTGCAATTTTGCTTAATGTCATTTTGTGCTTGACACACAAATGCTGTATTAACCATGTACTGATTTCCTGCTGCTTCTGAGTCAAAAGGTGTGTAGAGTTGCTAAGCCTCACAAAGCCTCCCATAGAACTCACTGGGGCTTTCATCTGGTTTCTAATGAACCTCTGAAACCTTTCCAATGTTTGTTGCCTTTTTCCCTCCAGCCTTTATTCCTTATATCAGAGTCTCTCAGTATCTCAGAAAGTTTAGCAGCCCTTAGGCCTGATTTCAGTCCAAACCTAGATCAGTTTCTATTAGTAAACTCTGTTGTGCATACTGTTTGACATCTGCCATGCCTACTGGGGTATTGCTTTCTAACCACTTATTTTGTTTGCTTGTTTATTTTGAGACGGAGTCTCGCTCTGTCGCCCAGGCTGGAGCGCGGTGGCCGGACCTCAGCTCACTGCAAGCTCTGCCTCCCGGGTTCCCGCCATTCTGCTGCCTCAGCCTCCCGAGTAGCTGGAATTACAGGCGCCCGCCACCTCGCCCGGCTAGTTTTTTGTATTTTTTTTAGTAGAGACGGGGTTTCACCGTGTTAGCCAGGATGGTCTCGATCTCCTGACCTCATGATCCGCCCGTCTCAGGCCTCCCAAAGTGCTGGGATTACAGGCTTGAGCCACCGCGCCCGGCCTCTAACCACTTATTAGCCAATTGTATTACTCTGCAGCGTTTTTCTGTATTGAACAGTGACGGAAGGAGCTGCTTGCAGTTAGCCCAGGTTGGGTTGTGAGTTAAGAAGATGGACTGCATTAGATCAATAAGAGCCTGGGGTTTTTCCGTATAGGAGGGACTATGCTATTTACAGTTGAAAATGTCTGTAGTAGAGAAGGGCTAATAAACGTAAAGCCATTCTCCTCATAAAGTCATTCTCCTCTTTGAACCTCATTTTGTGCATCTAAATAGATCTGTCCTCCAGTTTCTCTGAGGGGCATCTGCATGGCTTGAGTGTGTCCTCACCAGAGATGGGCAGCCTCATCCTGGAGTTCCTCCTTTGGTTTATCGGGCAGTGGCCCTGGCTTTTCCTTACGTGGTGAAGTTTGGGGGGTACTCTCCTCTGAGTCTGACCCTCCATAGGTAGCTGCTGGAGCAGCTTCCTGCCTAAGCCTTGCCAGAGATGGATAAATTGGAAAATAAGGGGGTGGAGTCTCTAGCTCCTCTGGCAGGGCCTGTAGGACAGGTTTTTCCTGTTTTCCTTGCTGCTCTTTCTCCTGGGCCTGTGCTTTGTGGGTCTTATCTGTGGTTCCTTGTTTTGTTTGAGCCCTTAGAGTCTTGCAGTAATCTTCAAAGCAGGCCTGTAGCCATTTTGGACAGGTCTGAATCATACGCAGCCGGGAGTCTATGTATGGGAACTGATCAGGGTACCCAGGCTGTTGTCTGACCCCAGTGACCACCCAAAACACTCGGCCAATTATTTCCCTATCTATGGTTCCCTCAGCTGGCCACCCTACATTAGAGGGCCAATCTCAAAAAGGGTTCTTAGCCTCTGCGGTGTTAACTTCATTCCATAATCACCATCAAAGCCTTTCTTAAAGTTCTTCAACATACATTCTAATGGAGTTGGCTTCAATGCTTTTTCTTCCATTTCCTCCCTCACAACACACTTCACTCTTACTTTCACTCTCAGATTCACCAGACCGAGTCCTATTATGGGAGGTCTGTACCCTGCTTGGCCAGGTCACACCCAAGTACTGCTGTGAAGCTATGACACTAATCCTGTTGGCCTTACACAGTGACCTAGGTCTGGCTCATCCCACACTTGCTTTGGAGGACACAGTCTGCTCTAAGAGATCTGCATCTCCCCCATCACTCCCCACATTGGCCTCTCCTGAGACCATCTCTTTCACACAGTCACACACCTCCCCTACCCTAGGACTCCTCATCGGATGAAACGAGCCTCTCCCATGTGCCAGATGAGCCTAGTTAGCCTCCCACATTCACACACATACACACACCACTCCTACCCCAGGACTCCTCATTGGACGAAATGAGAATCTCCCATGTCCCAGGTGAGCCTAGTTAGATTCCCACATTCACACACATACACATACCACTCCTACCCCAGGACTCCTCATCGGATGAAATAAGCCTCTCTCGTGTCCCGGGTAGGTCCACACACACCCACACACTCCAAGTTGGAGTGGCAAGCCACTCTTGTCACCCTGTTAGCAAGCTCTACCTTGCTGCACTTGCCACTCTTTTGGCCCATTTTCTCCCTTTTTCCAGTTCCAGTGTGAGTGGGGACACGAGGTTCATCCAAATTGGCAAGCCACTCCTGCCACCCCCAGCTGCTCTGGATTGGATAAATGGTAATTCCCTGGGAGGTGATCAAGCTCCCCTTCTGTCCCTATGGGACACACTTTCCTAGAAACCACCCTTACTGTGGTTCAGTAGTCTGCCTGCGCGCTGCTCCAGTGACTCTCCTGCAACTCCTGAGTGGGTTCCGTTTGTGTTGTCAAGGGAAGACTCTAAGACACGGGAGAGCTGTTCTCCTTCTGGGCTAAGTCTTACCCAGTGGTGCCAAGAGGCCCAAATCTCCCACATCCTGGGGCTCTAACCCATAGTCAAAGGATACAAAAACCTGCCATCTCCAATCCCAGATGAGCCCCAGAAATGTTGTGGGACAATCTGAGGTAAGAGAGACCGAACAGAGTTCAGGAAAGGTCTTTATTAAAAGGTGATCACTGGCTCAGTTGGACTAGCATCCGGGAAAGTCTGAGCCCTGGACAAAGAAAGCAACCACCTTTTAAGCAGTCAGTGGCTGCGAGCTATGTGAGGCAGGAAGCGTACTTACAGAAGCGAGAACAAAGGCAGTTGATCAACCTTTAACATTTATTTATACTATATGTTCCACATCCCTGGGAAACCATGTTTCTGTATCAACCTTGTAACTTTGCAGCTGCTCTAGGGAGCTGAAGCAGGAACTTGCTGAGCCTCAAGGAATGTGAAACTAGCAAGTACAGATAAGGCTTGTTGAGCACAGAAGGAAAAACAGGCAGTTAGTATTCATCTCTAACTTAGACTACGGGTGGGAGGGGGCAGGAAGGTTGCTACACTACACTTAGCTTTTGAAGGAAAAAGTAAAAATGTCTTGGTTGTCTTTGATTATACTTGTAAAATTCATGAATTCCTTCTTCACCACTATGTTGCTCAGGCTGGTCTATCAATTCTTTAAGGATTTTTTTGCCATGTTCTACCATGCACTGAACCTAATGAGAAATCTGTTGCTATCCTTTCTCTGTTGCTCCAAAGATAATCTACTTTTCTGCTTGGCTGGTTTTAAGATTTTTCTCTTTGTCACTGATTTTGAGCAATTTTATTATGATGTATCATGCTATATTTTTCTTCTTCTTCTTCTTCTTCTTCTTCTTCTTCTTCTTCTTCTTCTT
>NC_045452.1:65015404-65016039 GCF_002776525.5 Piliocolobus tephrosceles
TTCTTCTTCTTCTTCTTCTTCTTCTTCTTCTTCTTCTTCTTCTTCTTTTTCTTTCTTTCTTTCTTTCTTCTTCTTCTTCTTCTTCTTCTTCTTCTTCTTCTTCTTCTTCTTCTTCTTCTTCTTCTTCTTCTTCTTCTTCTTCTTCTTCTTCTTCTTCTTCTTCTTCTTCTTCTTCTTCTTCTTCTTCTTCTTCAGTTCTAGGGTACATGTGCATAACGTGCAGGTTTGTTACATATGTATACTTGTGCCATGTTGGTGTGCTGCACCCATCAACTTGTCAGCATCCATCAACCTGTCATTTACATCAGGTATAACTTCCAAAGCAATCCCTCCCCGTTCCCCCTTACCCATGATAGGCCCCGGTGTGTGATGTTCCCCTTCCCAAGTTGAAGTGATCTCATTGTTCAGTTACCACCTATGAGTGAGAACATGTGGTGTTGGTTTTCTGTTCTTGCCACAGTTTGCTGAGAATGATGGTTTCCAGCTGCATCCATGTCTCTAAAAAGGACACAAACTCATCCTTTTTTATGGCTGCATAGTATTCCATGGTGTATATGTGCCACATTTTCTTAATCCAGTCTGTCACTGATGGACATTTGGGTTGATTCCAAGTCTTTGCTTTTGTGAATAGTGCC
>NC_045452.1:65016439-65044112 GCF_002776525.5 Piliocolobus tephrosceles
GAGAGATCTGCTGTCAGTCTGATGGGCTTCCCTTTGTGGGTAACCCGACCTTTCTCTCTGGCTGCCCTTAAGATTTTTTCCATCATTTCAACTTTGGTGAATCTGGCAATTATGTGTCTTGGAGTTGCTCTTCTCAAGGAGTATCTTTGTGGTGTTCTCTGTATTTCCTGAATTTGAATGTTGGCCTGCCCTACTAGGTTGGGGAAGTTCTCCTGGATGATATCCTGAAGAGTGTTTTCCAACTTGGTTCCATTTTCCCCCTCACTTACAGGCACCCCAATCAGACATAGATTTGGTCTTTTTACATAATCCCATATTTCTTGCAGGCTTTGTTCATTTCTTTTTCTTCTTTTTTCTTTAGATTTCTCTTCTCACTTCATTTCATTCATTTGATCCTCAATCGCTGATGCTCTTTCTTCCAGTTCATCGAGTCGGTTACTGAAGCTTGTGCATCTGTCACGTATTTCTTGTGTCATGGTTTTCATCTCTGTCAGTTCGTTTATGGCCTTCTCTGCATTAATTATTCTAGTTATCAATTCTTCCACTCTTTTTTCAAGATTTTTAGTTTCTTTGCACTGGGTATGTAATTCTTCCTTTAGCTCTGAGAAGTTTGATGGCCTGAAGCCTTCTTCCCTCATCTTGTCAAAGTCATTCTCCGTCCGGCTTTGATCCATTGCTGGCAATGAGCTGTGTTCCTTTGCAGGGGGAGATGTGCTCTTATTTTTTGAATTTCCAGCTTTCATGTCCTGCTTTTTCCTCATCTTTGTGGTTTTATCTGCCTCTAGTCTTTGATGATGGTGATGTACTGATGGGGTTTTGGTGTGGGTGTCCTTCCTGTTTGTTAGTTTTCCTTCTAACAGTCAGGACCCTCAGCTGTAGGTCTGTTGGAGATTGCTTGAGGTCCACTCCAGACCCTGTTTGCCTGGGTGTCAGCAGCAGAGGCTGCAGAAGATAGAATATTGCTGAACAGTGAGTGTACCTGTCTGATTCTTGCTTTGGAAGCTTCCTCTCAGGAGTGTACTCCACCGTGTGAGGTGTGGGGTGTTGGTCTGCCCCTAGTGGGGGATGTCTCCCAGTTAGGCTACTCAGGGGTCAGGGACCCACTTGAGCAGGCAGTCTGCCCGTTCTCAGATCTCAGCCTCCATGTTGGGAGATCCACTGCTCTCTTCAAAGCTGTCAGACAGAGTCATTTGCATCTGCAGAGTTTTCTGCTGCTTTGTTGTTGTTGTTGTTGTTGTTATTGATTAGCTGTGCCCTGTCCCCAGAGGTGGAGTCTACAGAGACAGGCAGGGCTCCTTGAACTGCTGTGAGCTCCACCCAGTTCAAGCTTCCCAGCAGCTTTGTTTACCTACTTAAGCCTCAGCAATGGTGGGCACCTCTCCCCCAGCCTCGCTGCTGCCTTGCCCTTAGATTGCAGACTGTTGTGCTAGCAATGAGGGAGGCTCCGTGGGCTGGCGTGGGACCCTCTCGGCCAGGTGTGGGATATAATCTCCTGGTGTGCCTGTTTGCTAAGACCCTTGGTACAGCGCAGTATTGTGGTGGGAGTTACCTGAGTTTCCAGGTGTTGTGTGTCTCAGTTCCCCTGGCTAGGAAAAGGGATTCCCTTCCCCCTTGCGCTTCCCAGGTGAGGCGATGCCTTCCCCTGCTTCAACTTTGGCTGGTAGGGCTGCAGCAGCTGACCAGCACCAATTGTCAGGCACTCCCTAGTGAGATGAACCCAGTACCTCAGTTGAAAATGCAGAAATCACCTGTTTTCTGTGTCGCTCGCACTGGGATCTGGAGACTGGAACTGTTCCTATTCGGCCATCTTGCTCCGCCCTCCCCATGCTGTATTTTTCTTCATCCTTCTTGTTTTTTGAAATTTGTTGGCTTTCTTGGACCTGTGGGTGACATGGTTTCGCCATGCCCCTCCCAAATCTATTTTCTCTGAGGGTCATATGCATGACTCAGGCACGTCCTGACCAGAGACGGCCAACCGCATCCTTGAGTTCCTCCTTTGATTTATCAGGCAGTGGCCCTGGCTCTTGGCTATATGGTGAAGTTCAGGGGGGTACTCTCCTCTGAGTCTGACCCTCTGGAGGCAGCTGCTGGAGCGGCTTCCTGCCTAAGCCTTGCCAGAGAAGGGTAAATTGGAACATAAGGGGGTGGAGTCTCTAGCTCCTCTGGCAGGGTCTGTGGGACAGGTTTTTCCTGTTTTCCTTGCTCTTTCTCCTGGGCCTGTGCTTTGTGGGTCTTTTCTATGGTTCCTTGTTTTGTTCGAGCCACTCGTCTTACAATAATCTTCAAAGCAGGCTTGTAGCCATTTTGGATGGGTCTGATTGTAGTTCTCAGAATCCCCACATGTTGTGGGAGGGACCTGGTGGAGATAATTGAATAATTGATTCACTGTGGTGGTTCCCCCATCCTGTTCCTGTGATAGTTAGTTCTCATGAGATCAGAACTTTGTTTGTTTGTTTGTTTGTTTGTTTGTTTGTTTGTTTGTTTGTTTTGAGAGAGGTCTTGCTCTGTTGCCAAGGCTAGAGTGCAGTGGCGTGATCTCGGCTCACTGCAACCTCTGCCTCCTGAGTTGAAGCGATTCTCCTGCCTCAACCTCCCAAGTAGCTGGGACTACAGGTGCATGCCACCACGCCTGGCTAATTTTTTGTAGAGATGGGGTTTCACTGTGTTAGACAGGATGATCTCAATCTGCTGACCTCATGATCCACCTGCCTCAGCCTCCCAAAGTGTTGGGATTACATATGTGAGCCACTGAGCCCGGCCAAGATCTGAAAGTTTTTAAAGTGGCTTCCCCTTTGCTGGGCACTCATTCTCTCTCCTTCTACCCTGTGAAGAGGGGCCTTCTGCCATGATTGTAAATTTCCTGAGGCCTCCCAAGCCATGCTGAACTCTGAGTCAATTACACCTCTTCCTTTATAAATTACCCAATCTTGGGCAGTTCTGTATAGCAGTGTGAGAAAAGACTAATACAGTGGGTTTATAGTTTTCATCAAGTTTCATCTAAATTTCCAGCCATTTTTTTGAGTTTTTTTCTGCATTCCTCTACAACTTCTCCTTTGAGGATTCCAATTTTAAGTATTTTTTGGCTACTTGAAGTAATATCTAATATTTGATAGTACAACAGTGTGACAACAGCTTTGTTAATTTTAAAATTCTATTTTCTTTTTGCATTTTATTTTGAATAGTTTCTGTTGCTATGTTATTAAGTTCACTGATTTATTTCTGCAATATCTAATCTGCTTTTAATCTTTAATCTCATAAGTGTATTATTCATCTCAAACATCATAGTTCTCACCTCTTTGTATCTCTCATGTCTCCACTTTTGAACATCTGAAGTAAAGGTATAATAACTGTTTTAATGCATTTATCTGCTGAGTCTCACATTTGTGCTAGTTCTGGGTTGGTTTCAATTGGTTGATTTTTCGCCTCATATGGGTCCATTTTCCAGCTTTGCAATGCTTAGTAATTCTCAATTATATCACAGATGCTGTGAATGTATCTTATTGAATGTTCTATATTTTGCATTCCTACAAAATGTTACTGGAGTTAAACCTTTCAGGTCTTGCTTTCAAAATTTATTAAGCTAGCTTGGATAAGTGCTCAGTCTAGGTGTAATGATTCCCACTACTCAGAGAAGACCCTTCTGTGTGCCTTATCCAGTGAACTAGGAATTGGGTTTTCTCACATGGCAGGTGGAAATAGGCACTATTCCTTTCCCTGGTTATTGCTGGAAACCTTATCCAAGTAATATTTTAAAAGAATATTAGGAATAAGTTACGTTGCAGAATACAAAATCAATATACAATAATTAATTTTTCTTTTTTATATATTTAAATGTTTATTTATATTCATGAAAAGAGTCATAAGATATTGCCTGGTGAGAAAAACATGATGTTTTATAAGAGTATGATTCAATTTTTAAAAACAAAATACATGAATATGTATAAATACTAATATAACATTCTCAAAGATAGCTTTGAAAATGCAATATAGGAAAGTATCTGAAAAATAAATCAAGAACACAAATATATTTACAATAGCTATAAGATGGTAAGATACCTAGGAATAAATTTACCAAAAAGGTTAACAATTCTTACACAGAAAACTGTAAAACAGTGATGAAATAAATTGAAGAAGACACAAATAAATGAAAGATATCCCATGTTTGTAGCTTGGAGGGGTTAATATTGTTTAAAATGTCCATAATAACCAAAGGGATCTACAGATTTAATGAAATCTCCATCAAAATACCATTGACATTTTTTCAGTGAAATAGAAAAAAAATCTTAAAATTTCTATGAAACCACAAAATACTTTAAATAGCTAAAGTAACCTTGAGCAAAAAGAACAAAGCTAGAGACATCACATCAAATAACTTCAAAATATATTAGAAAGCTATAGTAACCAAAGTAGTATAATACTGGCATAAAAACAGAGATGTGGACCAATGGAACAGAATAGAGAGCCTAGAAATAAATTCACCCATTTAAAAATTAATTTTCAACAAAGGTTCCAAGAGCACACAGTGGAGAAAGGACAGTCTCTTCAATAAATAGTGTTGGAGTGGGTACACATGGAAATACAGAGATTACTGTATTTCCATCAATACACATCAATACTGGGATTCTAAAAGAGATTACGGTGGGAGAGGGATGTGGATTAAAAAATTACCTATTGAGTACAACATTCACTATTTGGGTGATTGGGTACACAGGAAGCTCAGACTTCATCATTACATAATATATTATTGTAGCAAACCTGCACATGTACCCCCTGAATCTACTACTTAAAAAAAAAAAAAAAACCAAAAATAAATGGTGTTGGAAAAACTGTATATCCACATTCAAAAGAATAAAATTAGACCTTTATGTCATACCTTATACCCATAAAACAAAAAAAAAAAAAAAAAAAATCAACTCCAAATGTACTAAAGACTAAAATCTAAGACTTGAAACTATAAACTTGCTAGAAGAAAATATAGGGAAAATCTTCTTGACATCAGTCTGGACAATGATATTTTGGATACGACCTCAAAAGCACAGGCAGCAAATGCAAAGATAGACAAATGGGATTACATTAAACTAAAAAGCTTATGCTCATCAAAGGAAATAATTAACAGAGGTAAGAGACAATCTACAGAATGGGAGAAATTATTTACAAAGTATATATATGGTAAGGGATGAATCTCCAAGATATATAAGGAACTCAAACAACTCAATATCAAGAAAACAAACAACCTAATTAAAAATTGAGCAAAGGATCTGAAAAGACATTTTTCAAAAGAAGACATACAATTGGCAAACACGTATATGAAGAAGTGTTCAATGTCACTAACCATGAGGGAAATGCAAATTAAAACCACAAAGAAGTATCACCTCACTACTGTAAGAATGGCTATTACCATAAAGACAAAAGTTATAACAAATGTTGGTGAGAACATGGAAAAAAGGAATGGTTGATAACTACTGATAAGAATGTAAATTAGTATAGTTGTTAGGAAAAACAGTTTGGAAGTTCCTAAAAACATTAAAAATAGAATAAATATATGATTCAGCAATTCCACTGCTGGGTATATATCAAAGGAAATTAAATCAGTATGTTGAGGCGGTATCTGCACTTCCATGTTTATTACAGCATTAGTCACTATAACCAAGATAAAAAATAAACCTAAGATTTCAATAGTGGATGAAGCAGTTAGAAAAACATAGTATATATGTGTGTATATAGATATATATATCACCTATATAGAGACAGATAGATGATAGAGTTCTATAAATTGGAATACTATTCAGGCATAATAAAGAAGGAAATCCCATCATTGGCAACAACATGAATGAACCTGAAGGACATTATGTTAAGTATAATAAATCAGGCACAGAAAGACAAAGACTGTAGGATTTCACTCACATGTGGAATCTGAAAAAGTTGATCTCATAGAAGCAGAGAGTAGAATCATGGTTACCAGAGGCTGGGCAGTTGGGAGGGGAAGGTGTTAAGGAGACATTGGTCAAAGGATAGAAAATTACAGTTAGATAGAAGGACTGAGTTCAAGAGATTTATTGTGCAGCATGGTGACCATAGTTAATAACACAATATTATATTCCTGAAAAATGCAGAGTAGGTGTTGAATGCTTTTGCTATAAAATAACTCTATTAAGAAATGTGTATTTTAATTAACTATATTTAACCATTCCACAATGTGTTTATTCTTCAAAACACCATGTACACAATAAATACATATAATTTTACGAATTTTAAACAAGCAAATAAATAAAAAAATGAAGTCAAATTTAGGGGCCTCTATATTAATGGCAAAAAAAAAAAAAGAATACTAAATGGATAGATGTGGTGATAGGTTGAGCAAAAGCCTTAAGGAGATTTTTGAAGTAAAGAAGCTTATATATTTTTTGTACTTTGATATAATACATATGGATTAAAACAGAAAACCAGATTGTATTTGAATTAAAAAAATGTTATTACTTGATTTCTTTTTTATTATTTTAGATCAATCTTATACTTTATCAATGTAATGTGCTCATTTTTGGTAATGTGTGGTAAGCAAAGCATTAGAAGTACAAATTCAGTATGCATTTTGAAATTAGAAAGATAAATACATAATATTCTTTTCCCTTGGTAATTCAAAATATATCACAAAATTATAGTGTTTTTATTTTTATTGCCTGGGAGAAGGAACTGTTAAACATAAGATAAAAAAGATATCAAAATTAATGACAGTGACACTAGATGAACTTTTACAAAGTAAAAGGACAGCAAATTATTTTTTCTCAAAGGTTTTGGTAAAATTTAACATTGATAGGCATTGTGTACCTAAGCTGTTTTGTAAAGCTTGTAGAGGCTTTGTAAAATATAGAATATTTCAAAAAATATGTATTTATTATATATGTATGAATAGAAGATAATTCAATGCTATGCTAATAAGGTCATGAGCTTTTAGTCGATTGTAGAAAAAAAACACAGTTGTCTTACTATTTTATTATAAATATGTGAACAGTGCTGCAGTGACTTGGCTTCTTGGAAAGCTTGAAATATTAAATATAAAATCTGTCCAAGATATAGAATACTTTAGGACTTATTATTTCCATTTTAGTAGGTGGCATAAGAGGATTAAGTTGCTTCAGCAAACTTTGTCTATACAATTTACCCTGACTCTCCTCTGGTGACCATCATGATGGAAGGAATGGCCTGGATACTGAGTTGAGTTCAAGTTTCAACTGCATCAGTATCTAACTGTACCTCTCATACAATTAAGTTTTCTCATACAATTAAGTTTTCCAATAAGGCAGCAAGAAAAGAAGTTGAAACAGATTTTTTTCTTTCTTATAAGCATTATGTCTATTTCATCCCTACACAACCAAATGAGATAGAATGGAAATGATCCCATAGATTTGTTCCAACTCCCTACATTTAGAGAACTAGCTAGTTACAGGCATGGACTATTCTAATATTTATGAGAGAAGGACATCAACTCTGTTGTTTTACTAATGGTTTTTTTTTTTGTTCTTTCCCTTTTTCTCTTTCTCAGACCACCTCTTTGCAAGTATAATATTGTACTTAAAGAAAGAGAGGAAGTGTTTCTTAATCCAAATGTGTGTACACCAAAGAAAACATAAGATGCCTTCTTCCATCAAATGCACTTGTTTATGAATTAACGGACTTGTAAATGAAACAATGCAATCAGTCTTTCTTTTATAATGCACTGTTCAATTTGAGATTGAGGTATTTCTATTTCTTAAAAAAAAAATTGAGGATCAAAAATAAAGACAATAAAAAAATGCATAGTTAAGTATTCCAAATACATTTTGAAAGTTGTTTATTTCTGCTTACTTTTTCTGCTTCCTCATTTAACACTTATCATTGACTGTTTAATTATATATTAATAATGAATAAATGTCTTTTGAAAAATAGGCAAGTTTAGTGAATTATTTCAATTTACTGTTTTCAACAGAAAATTTATTTTACTACTAAGGTAAATAGTGAACACATTATTTTATTTGTAAATTTTCATTTGGAGAAGTCACTTGCATTAATGTGCACCTAGTAAACATACACACTTATTTAATCATCTACTTGGCATCATTTTTAGTCGTTTGTAAATAATGGCTTTGTTTCTATGGAGTACAATAAATAACCTATGGGTGAAATACTGGTTCCATTACTTATTAATGGTGTGATCTTGAGTAAGTTAATTTATCTCATCATATCTCAGTTGCCCAAGTAATTTTTGTGAAAATTGCTCCTAATAAAGTATTTTGATCAGTGTCTGTTCATAATGACAATTAAAAAATGATAGCTAACTCTTATGTATATCACTGTGTTCCTGGAACTGTTTAAATGCTTTATACATATTATTTAATCCTTATGAAAACCATATGCAGTTAGCCATATTATCTCCGCAGATGCAGAAGCCAAGAGACAGAGGCCAAGCAACTTACTCAGAATCATGCACAGGACCAGAATTCAAAACTAAGATGTCTGGGTCCATATTCTTAACTCCTATGTTAAGTGAATCCCCTAAGTTCAATGTGTGTTATCTGTTTACTCGATTTACAAATGATCACATTCAAAATCATAATCTAAATGTTCTTAGCATTCTCTAATTCCCCTGTTCAGTCCAGTAAATTCTAGTGCTGAGCTCTCTCTCACTTGTGTCTGAATACCCCAAGGATTTATGTGTGTTTCTAACACACTCTGCCAACCACAGTCACAGCCTTTGTGTTTTGATTGCCTGTTGAATTAGTTTGCTTGAGCTGCCATAACAAAATACCACAAACTAGGTGGCTTAAGCAGCAAAAATTTATTTTCCCACAATTCTAGAGGCCAGAAGTCCAAGTCAAGGTGTCAGCAGGCTTGTTTTCTTATTGACATGGTTTGGTTCTATGTCCCCACCCAAATCTAATCTTGAATTGTAATCCTCATGTGTCAAGGGAGGAACCTGGTGAGAGGTGGTTGCATTATGGGGGCTGTTTCTCCCATACTGTTCTTGCGATAGTGAGTGAGTCTCATACAATCTGATGGTTTTAAAAGTGAGTCTTCCTGTGCTCACACTTCACCCTTCTGTCTTCCGCCACTTGTGAAAAAGGTGCCTGCTTCCCCTTCTCTCATGATTCTAAGTTTCCTGAGGCCTCCTCATGTGAGTCAATTAAACCTCTTTCCTTTATAAATTACCAGTCTTGGGTATTTCTTTATAGCACTGCGACAATGACTAACACGCTTATGAAGCCCTTCTTTTTTCCTTGCAGATGGCTGCCCTCTTGCTGTGACCTCACATGGTCTTTCCTCTGTATATGCACATCCCTGGTGTCTCAGTAAGTCTATATTCCCTCTTCTTTTAAGGAGACTAGTCAGATTAGATTAGGGCCCACTCTAGCAGTCTCATTTTAACTTAATCACCCACTGAAGGGCCCTATCTCCAAGTATAGTCACATTCTGAGGAACGAGGGGTTAGGGTTTTAAAATATGAATTTTTGTGGGGACACAATTTATAACACCTGCCATGATCTGTTAGTATCATAATGATGTATTTTAATAATAATCCACTTGAAGACGAATTGAGGCCATTGTTGGTGCTCACCTGGAAGTAGGTGAAGGTGCTTCAGGTATTAGATACAGGTTCTACACAAAAATACATTCTTCTTTTTCCCTTGGGGTTTAAGCAGTGCTGCCTGTACCTCTACTGTCTGACAGATTTTCATTAACACAGTTTCTTCAGTTTACACTGCAGCCCTTCCCTCCACAGTACTTTCTCCAGTCCACAGAGATATTGTTGCTGTCTTCTCCGCCACTTGGGCATCTACTCACAATCTTCATACATTCTTTAGCACACACACACACATACACACAACCTCATGCTATTTTACTGTTCTAATGCCCCCCCCATTAATTTTCCATATATCCCCAGAAGCTTTTCAATCTCACCCTGTGACATTAATGACACTTATGAAATGCACTGCAAACGTTACCAAGAGCAGAAATTTTCTTCCTGTCTTCCTGATTGCTTAGGGCCTCCGGGTAACAAACAAGGCAGTAGTCAACCGTTTCATGTACATTAGAACCCGTTAACCTCCTAATGAAACTTCCTTGCCAGAGGTGATAAGTCTTCTGGACTAACTCAAAGATGTAAACTTGTGAAATGTGTACATGTTGCCACACTGCAATATCTTAGACTACATAGCACATGTGTGTGAATGAGTGTGTGTGTGTAATGTATATTTTGTCTGTTTCTATATATAATGTATATTTTATCTATATATTATAATATACACATAATATATAGCATATAAAAAGATACACACACATACATTACATGACTGAAAACAAGTATTTTATTTATTTTACTTTTTCTTTTATTATACTTTAAGTTCTAGGGTACATGTGCACAAAGTGCAGGTTTGTTACATATGTATACATGTGCCATGTTGGTGTGCTGCACCCATTAACTCGTCATTTACATTTACATATACCTATATCTCCTAATGTTATTCCTCCCGCCTCTGCCCCTCCCAACAATAGGCCCGGTGTGTGATGTTCCCCTTCCTGTGTCCAAGTGATCTCATTGTTCAATTCCTACCTATGAGTGAGGAACATGCGGTGTTTGGTTTTCTGTTCCTGCGATAGTTTGCTGAAAATGATGGTTTCCAGCTGCATCCATGTCCCTGCAAAGGACACGAACTCATCCTTTTTTATGGCTGCATAGTATTCCATGGTGTATATGTGCCACATTTTCTTAATCCAGTCTGACATTGATGGACATTTGGGTTGATTCCAAGTCTTTGCTATTGTGAATAGTGCTGCAATAAACATATATGTGCATGTGTCTTTATAGCAGCATGATTTATAATCCTTTGGGTATATACCCAGTAACAGGATGGCTGGGGTCAAATGGTATTTCTAGTTCTAGAATCGCCACACTGTTTTCCACAATGGTTGAACCAGTTTAAAGTCCCACCAACAGTGTAAAAGTGTTCCTATTTCTTCACATCCTCTCCAGCACCTGTTGTTTCCAGACTGTTTAATGATTGCCATTTTAACTGGTGTGAAATGGTATCTCATTGTGGTTTTGATCTGCATTTCTCTGATGGTGAGTGATGATGAGCATTTTTTTCATGTGTCTGTTGGCTGTATGAATGTATTATATATATTATAATATATATAATTATATATAATATATATAATACATTATAATATTATATATATATAATATATATAAGCAGAGTTCAGGTCACTGCACTCCAGTCAGGGTGATAGAGCAAAATCCTGTCTCAAAAATAAATAAATAAATAAATAAATAAATAAATAAATAAATAAATAAATAAATAAAATGAGCATGATCATAATTTATTTTTTGTATATTTCTCTATTGTTTTTTACATCAGGTTTCAATCTTTTTTAGAAACTTTTGCCATTTTAAAGATCTATTCCACACTCTTCTGCCAAACTCTCACTGCCAAAACTTTAGCTTTCTGAAGTTTTTTATTTTAGTCCCTGACTCCTGAATAGCACCTCTGAACCAACCTAGGGCCTAAAGAAACTTGCTAAACTGAAGGCAGTAATCTAGGCCTGGCTGACTTTTTCATCTGCTGATTGTAGAGCCACAGTGCCTTGAATGAACATAGACAGTTGTAACTGAGCGAGTTACAGAAAAACACCACATGCTGAGATGAATCCAGGAATCCTTTATTAGCTGGCAGTGAAGAGATGGTTAGTGCTCAAAATTCTCTCAGCCCTGAAGAAGGGGTTACATTTTCTTTTATACTTTGGTTTAGAAAGGAGAGCAGGGGGAGTCTAGTTAAAACAATCTTACAGAAGTAAAGCGGCAAAAGTTAAAAGGATAAATGGTTACAGGAAAGCAAACAGTTCCGGGTGAAGGGGCTTTAAATCAATTACAAGGTGACAGACGCAGGGCTTTGGGTGTTATCAACCGGACACAAATGCAGGGACTTTGGGTGCTATCAACTGGGTGAATTCCTAGGAACTGCAGATATAGCTTGCCACAGTATCTTATTAGTTAATTGCAACTTTGGATGTTCTGGATGTCTGCTTGCACAGGTTAAGTCTTTGAGGAAGGGGGTGGGCAAGGGGCTGTAAGTGAAGGAGCCAAGATATAGTCTGTCTGGCTCTCTCAGCTAAGGGAGAGTCAATTCAGGTTAAAACAAGGTTGGGTATTACACAGTAACCAGGAAACCATGATGGCAGGCCTTGGGTGAGATCAAGCACTCTGCTGGATTTAGGTCTGACCCAGCGCAGTCATAGTGTTCATGGCCATAGAGATGTTTGTGTCACTCCACTTCACTTTTGTGTGTCTCAGAACACACACACACAAACACACACAAAGACTCCATTTGTTTGGGAGAAAGTAAAAGAAGAAGAGCCTCTGCTAAATAATTCAGAAAATTCTCGAAGACCATGTTGTCCATGACCATCAAGGTAGTACCTGTGTGAGCCTGCAAGAACCACAGTGTTACTGGGCTTGAGATGTCCCCTAAAGTAGAAAGAGCTTAGATCACAATACCCAAGACCTTTTGAATATCTCTAAAGCCTTCCCAGGAACAATGACTACTCTCTGGGGAGAATGCATTTTCATTATCAAGGCTTTTAGGCTTTTAATTAAGAAACCAAAGAGCCGTGCCTGGAGCGAGGATGCAGGGACTCTGCATGACCCACACACTCGTTTCCACCTGGTGCAAAGGACCCTGGAGTGCGGGTATAGTGTCTGCTCTGAGTCACCAGCACATTCGTTGTTTCTACATAAACAACCCTGTGAGTCTGTTCTAGGACTTTTTAGCCTAGACCTAAAAATTTGCAGCCCAGGAAACCCTAACCATTTTAGGAACCTGAGGGGTGGGCCAAGGGGATCTCACAGAGTTTGGTGCTGGCTGTAGGGCCAGAAAAGGGCAGATGGGGCTTCCCGCAAACACTCCTGGGAGGCCGTGCACTGGCCAGAGTCTGGTTCCGCCTCCTGTCCTCGGTTCTCATGCCCAGTCGTGAGGGGAACCCCCATTCAGGAGCGGTCCCTGGCTCCAGGACCTAACGTCCATGTCCAGACCCCTGGTGGGGCTGCTTCTACTCCAGGGAGGCTGGGACTGGAGACAGCCTGGAGCTCTAGGCAATCCTGGCAACCACCTGCTCCCCGAAGTGGCTGCAGACAAACTCCTGCTTCCAAAACCTGGCACAGGTTGTGTGAGGCCTGGAACGCGGGAGGCGCACTGCGCAGGGTCCCTGGGTCAGATGCGAAAGCAAGACTAAGAGCAGGAAAATTGTTTAATTACCCTCTCATGGTTATCAAGTAAAATCATAGTGGCTTAGACCTATGTGTGACTGGAAGTATACACATTATAGAAGTGTATATAAATGTAAATACATACATGCTTATTTTCCTTTTATATACCTTACATATATGTGTATACGTGCATATGTATAAAACATGGATGGTAAACCATAGTTAAGATTTCAAATCTCAGTCACAAAGATCTCAGAAGCAAATTACTATCCTTAAATTCTAAACAAAGATGTAACATTTTACATTCTTACAAACAAAATGTTCTTTATTAGCATTTTACTTTAAAAACTAAGAACGCATTGTACTCTCTCAATTTCCGTTTTAAATAATCACCTTCACTGATTCTAAAACTTGCTACACCTTGAAGATTTCCAACAATAGCAGCTCATTAGTTTAAGCATTAGGGAGTTTGTTTTTAAATACAAGCACTGATTAAGAAAAATTGCTCTACAGGACTTTCGCTACTTTAAAGCGTAATGATGTCTCTCTCTATATACTCAAGAACAGAAAGATGCCCGTGCAGATGCTTCCAAAGCAATTCAGATGAGATGTTCTAGAAATAGTTTAAGACAATCACATTTTCAAGGGCAGAAGATCAAGACCAAATCCAGGATATTCTGAACGTGTCACCTTATATTTAAATTATTTCATATATTTGTAATTTGGATGGAACATGACATCCTTAAAGATAACCAAAAAATGCATCACAGCCTTAAAAACCCACAGCATATCTCTTTTGTCTTGAATACACTTAATTTTTTCACATTTTCATTTTATAATTTCAAAATTTCTAAAGCTCCTAAAGCCTCAAATCGAGATAGAATTTGACTTTGGCAATTCCCAAGTCACAAGCAGGTTGTATGTCCACAGCTATTCGGAATGTGGTTTCTGATGGAAGCTTTTATGAACACACATGAAATCCCTCTGAACTGCAGCGTGTCTCAGAATGAATACATACCTTTGTGATGGACAACAGAACAGATACTAAAACAACAGGAAAGTCTACAGCAATTCTCATACAGAATGAATGCAAAGTGTTTGAGGAAAAGTCTTTCCAACTGAAAATATCAGAGCTGATTGGAACAAAGAAGCTTCTGAAGAAAATCCTGGCTGCTTTATGAGACTTCAGAATTTTCCTCATCTGCAAGTGAAAATGAACCTCCTGTTTGCCCACTGAGGACAGGGAGAGAACAGGGTAGGATAACAGGCCTTCAAATGCTTCACAGGGTGAGAAAGGAAGATGGGCCAGCCCCGTACACCCATCAGCACACCCACACCAGCTGTGCAGATGACTCAGCTAACTGCGATGGCTGGGCATCTCAATGAGACAGCCAGGCACGGGTCACCTGCCAAGCGACAAGATGGCCAAGTTTCGGTAGAATCCCTGGAGGGTGGTCACTCCAGGGCCTCTCAGGTCTGTGCCCAGGAATCTGCATTTCCAAGTAGCCCAGGTGAGCTGCTGCCCAGAGGCTCTCACCAGTCATGGCTCGCACAGGCAATGGAACCCCGCATGCCTGCTCCTCCTGCAACGCCTGGGGTGGATTTTCCTTAATTGCCGACACCACGCTCCTCTACGCCTACTCTCACCATTGGTCGCGAGTTTACTGAACTGGTCCGGAGTTTACTGAGCTTACGAACAGAAGAAGAGAAGGTAACTATAAGGGAAAGCATCCACCTGAAACAGGACTGACCAGGGCTCGCATCAGCGTACACAGCAAACGCAGCACGTATCTGTGCACAGCTCACCACTCACAAAGCCCACAGCAGTGCAGTTTCCACTCGGAACGTCCGGTGGCTGTGGACAGGGAGAGCACGCTGTTTCTAAGTTAAATACTTAAAGGTGTGAATTTTATTACATATAGAAAAATGTGTTTAGCATACAAATGTGTGCATTTATGTTAAATACACGAAAACACATAATCCAGGTGTTTCGGTTCATACCACTGCGGAGACTTTTCAGATTCTTTCCATACAACTGCCCAACTGGGGCCCAGAACGAACCCCCACCAGCTGTATCACTCCATCTGCTGTTTTACTGTCACACATCGGCCCTACCCACCCCCCACCACACACACACAAAAGCCATGGCACTTAATAAAAAATTAATTTTATGTTATTAGACACAACTTGTGGTCCTCTTTGAAGAGACTGCAGCACATGAAGGATTTCAAATACAAGTATGTGCTGGGTCTCCTGATCTGAGGACCCATCCACACTGGTGGCTTTAACAGTGCTTCGTGGAAACTTCCAGAAGGCATGTATGTCATGTCTAAGAGCAAACTAGAGTTCACGCCTGAGCGCTGTGTGCCTCTTCTTTCTTCCATACCACGGGCACCGTCTTCTCCCAGGGAGTTGGTGCTGTGCTCTGAGGCCCTGTCCCATCCGACAGAGACTTGGTCCCTGGTGCCATTTTGGAGAACCAGCCTCTGTCTGTACAGGTGTGTTGTGCAGAAAGCAACTCATCCAAATCTGTTTAAAAACCACACATTTGCAACGCCTATAGGCCTCAGAAGGTGGAGGCAGACAGGATAAGGGCAACTGTCCTGAGGGCTGAAGATCAAGGGCATCTGTCTGGTGACTGATGGGCACTGTCTCCAGCGAGCCACCGCACATTTAGCGAGACTGTCTGGCTCCTCACTTCCGCCAAGCCTCCACCCGCTGCCTCTGGCCTGGATTCTCCCACACCTGCACGGCCTTCACCTGGTTCATAACTCAGTTCACAAAGGCCCCTGCACCGTGGCAAGGATGGCGGTGGTCACACCTGTGGCCATGTATCCTCTCTGCATCTAGTTCCTCTCCCTGACGCAACAGTACCTCTGAAGTCACAGCCTGGCCTCCCAACTCTCCCCCGTCCTGGGCTGCTTGGCGTGTTGCTCTGCTGCACACACCTCAGCAAATATTGCTGATTAGCCAGAATCACTCAGAAATCTCTTAACCTTGATTCTGGCTGCTTTTGTAATTTGTAATATTTGTACTTCTGGTGTGATCTGAGGAACAAGAAATTTTAAAATTAGAGAAGATGTGGTTTTTATTCTCTCCTTTCTACTTGCAACCTTGAAAATTCAAGTAGCAGCAAGGGTTTGCTGAAAGTAACTTCCACCAAATACAACCTATTATAAATGTACTACAGAGTGTCAAATAACCACACAGATGTAAAATAGGGATGCAGACACAGATATGAAATCCAGTGGTTAAACCAAATTGAGAAATGCTAGCCAGTTTGTAGGACTTCTAAAACTTGACATAAATGTGGGCTAATATAAGATGTTATGAGATGAGTGAGATGCTCAGCTTAGAACCACAGGTTCTCTCCTCTTTACAGCAGAAAATCCATAAGGAAGTCAAATCTGAAAGAACCAGGTACCGTTGAATGACATAATCAGTGGTCCTTCCCATCCCTGGGCCAGCTGCGGTGAGTGCAGCTAGTCGTTCACCAACATCCATCATCCATTCTCCAGGCCATGGCTACACTTTACTCCCAGCTCCCTGCCATTATGTAGGTTAGGTAAATCATGGCCACTCTCTTCTTAAGCCTCCCCCTGGCAGCATGGCAATCACCCACCCCAACCACAGGAAAGACAGCCGTGTCCTTGGGAATACAGAGCAGGGGTCTGGAACGAACCTGGATCCCTGAATACCTCATGGAGCAGTCACCAGCCTGGAACATCCTCCCTTATGGGTTTCCAAGAGAGAAAACCTTGGTTCCTCAAGCTACAATACTGCGGGAGTCTCTGGTCACAGCATCCTTACCTACCCTCATCAGGAGCCATTCATGCTCATCAAGACATGAGAATAAAACTGCAGTGGCACAGTCACACACACCCAGAACACAGACCACTTGCTGCTCACATTCATCGTATTAACACCAAAAAGCCACCGTGGTGGATATCCTGGATGTAGACACTCGGCAGCTTTTTGCTGGAGATGCGCTTTGTGTGTTTATCACATGACCATCTTGGCATCAGGAGGGGCTGCGCAGATGGCAGCTGTGCTCGTCACAGGGAGTCTCACTCACTGGACTCTCGGCCAGCTCCCAGCATCAGCGCCTGCAGGGTCCTCTCCTCCAGGAGCACGTGCTTGGACGCCACAGTGTCCTGTGGATCCACACAATCACGCTGTGTGCCCCAGGAGCTTAGAAAGTACCACTGCATCAATGTGTCCACAGGTGAGGCCAGGGCAGAAGCCAACCTCAAGCATTTACAGTCCTCCATGGGGCTGGCGTCCAGGCAGGAAGGTGGCTCAGCAGCTCTCCTCTCACTGTGGAACTTCCTAGGTCCCCACATGAATAGAACCTAAATAACACGCAACAAACAACAGGAGCGAGAGCACTACCAGCAGCTTCTGAGATGAGCAAGCTGGGCTGATCATGAGACACCTGACAGGGACAGTGCCAGAGCCCCTCCCAGTGACCTGTGAGGACAGAGCTGCCAGCATCTCCCCAAAACCAGCCCAAGTCTATTTAGACTCGAGACTTCCCAGGAGTGTTCAGATCCATTCAATCCCACAGTCTGAACCTCCTAGGCCGTCTCATGGCCCTCATCTCACAGTTGGGAACCAGGACACTGCACCATAGACCCGGCCCTGAGCCCCCGTTCCTTCTTCTACACCACACACCAGTACAGTGAGCACTTACGGACTGGGCATTCACGTAAAATACTGCTTAACTAAAACTTCTGATTTAGAAAATTAGAAAACTTCTAATTTGTTTTACAGATAAACAGAACACAGGGTACCAACGGGCTCCAAAATACTTTGCCTAGAACCAAGTCTAAAATGCAGATGGCTGCTGCTCCGAGTGTGATGAGTCCCCTGTAGTGCCATAAATCCTAGATCTAGGTGACTAAGTGCTCTTCCGAAACCAGAAAGTACCCTGAGGCTCTGAGGGAACTCTCTGTCTCCAGGCCAGTCCATCAGCCCCGGCAGAAGCTTCTAGAATAAGAGTCTGTGGATTTGTACTGGACGGATGTAAACCAGGCAAAGTCACAGGGGCTCATCCGAGAGGCCCATCCATCCGTTTACCCACTCATGCCCTGGAGAGCCCTGCCCCCAGCTCCACACCCGCAGTCACACTGAACCACAGGAACTGGCTTCTAGGCCCTCAAGCCACTCCCTCTTGCCCCTGGACAGACCCTTCTCAAACCATGAGTGTGTGTGTGTGTGTACGTGTGTGGTGGTTCTTGTTCTGTCACTCAGGCACAGTGCACCATAAGTACAGTGGTGCTGTCATGGTTCACTGCAGCCTCAACCTGCCAGGCTTGGGTGATCCTCCAGCCTCAGCTTCCCAAGTAGCTGGGACCACAGGTGCACATCACTCCTATTTAATTTTTTGTAGAGTCAGGGTCTTGCTATGTTGCCCAGGCTGGTCTCGAATTCCTGGGCTCAAAAGTGAACTGCCCACCTCAGCCTCCCAAGGTGCTGGGATTACAGGTGTGAGCCACTATGCCCAGCCTAGAATTGCTATTTCTTAAACCTGAATTTGACACATGAACCTCACTTACATAGACATCAGCACACTCTCAGAGCTCGAGGGCTTTTCTGAATCTCAATTCTGTCCATTCAAGGTCAATATCTAAGAAAGGGTCAGAACTGACTCTCCCTCAATGAAGCCTAAGGGCAAATGCAGCAGCATCTCAGGGTATGAGGAGAAAAAGTAAGAAGGGTGAAAAATACACACTGAAATTCTAGTGTTAGAATCATAATCACCAACAGTTTAAGAGGCAATCTGCTTTCCAAAACATGTAGCTGCTGTATTAACTTCAAAGTCACTAGATTCCATAGGCAGGAGCTCAGAGGGGCATAGCTTTCTAAGGCCACATAGGCTGGGGCAGCCTAACAGCCGCAGGGCAAACTAAACAAAGGCTTGATTCTCTCAAGGACGAAGGTGCTCAAGTCCTTCCAAATAGATTCTTCTTCTAAGTAAGTTAAATGCCTCCTACAACACTGTTTAGAGTGCCAATGTGTTCAGAAGCGTGAAGTTGAAAATACATCTCAGGACCCCAAAATCACTAAGCTAAAGGGACGTAAAGGTGGGGAACAACTTAGGGCAAACCTGCCTCCCATGCTCTTCCTAATAGAGACAATTACTGGGGAAAAAAGAAAAGCCACGTACCTTCCTCACAACCGGTCCACAAGGAAATTCCTCATGGACAGAGGACAGAACTCAAAGTCACCATCTGCACACGGAGATAAATGCAGATCTGACTGCTTCCTGTGGAAAGGTTCACCAGAAACGCATTTGTCTGATCTACCTGTGACCTGGAAACCCCTCCCCACTTGGAGCTGTCCCTCTGTCCTGGAAGAACCAATGTACATCTCACATATATTGATGTCTCACGTCTCCCTAAAATGTGTAAGACCATGTTGTGCCCCAAACACCTTGGGCACATGTCCAGGACCTCCTGAGGCTGTGTCTTTAACCTTGGGAAAATGAACTCTCTATGGGCAGAGAACCGTCTCAGAGATGCTTCTGGTTTACAGGAAACATTCTCTCCTATGGGTGTAACGATGAAATCATGTGGAATTACAAAATGCCACTTTAGTAAAGACTGAAGGAATTAGGGTTCGATGTGCTTAAAAAAAAAAAAAAAAAAAAAAAAAGTAACGCTCTATTTATCAATGGACCATGAAGCCCACACCCCTTTCTGCAGTGAAGATGTCAACTGAGATGAGGGGACTCTCCTGTGGATGCAGCAAAAGCTACCCTCTGACCCCACTTCCCAGCGTCCCAGCTCCTGCTGCTCAGGGAACAGCAACCCCAGCTTCACAGGGCTCAGACCTCCAAACCCAACTCCCACCCATGCTGGAGAATCACCCCAGGGACTTGCAAAATGGCAGGTGCAACTCTCACCTCATCCCCTTAAAGGGGAAAAGGCACCTTCCCGCTCCTCTTCCTGCTGGTGGGAACAGGGGCAGGAGCTGGAGGGACAGGAGCTGGAGGAGTTGGGCAGCAGGAGGGAAGTAGCCTCGGTCCCTGCTAGTCACAGATGGCAAATGCCAACCAGCCCCGACCTTCACATTGCAGAGAAGAAATCCTTCTCTTTTGTCAGGTCCCTGTTAGAAGTTTGCACCCATTCCTTTAAAAAAAAAAAAAAAAAAAAAAAAAAAAAAACTCAGGCACAACATAGGTGTTTTGGTGACAATATTTCAATTATTTGGGGTCCTTGGGTGAAATGACGCCAAAACACGCAACTGAACCCTGTTATTGAGGAAACTACCTTCCAGCCCCATCTACCCCCTCAGACTGTCACCTTATCGTGTTTGTCTGCTAGATGATTAACAGTAACTGCTCTTAAGAGCTAGGTATACAGAGCAGAAAGAAGTCAGCTTGGGTTGAGGGGAAGCAGGAAAAGGCCCCTCTCCCTGCAGGATAGTGGAGGAGGAACCTTCAGCACCTGGGTTTGCAGGATGCTGCATCTTTGAAAGCATCTCTCACAGTTAAAGTATGGCCAGACCCTCCTCTGCCACAACCTATTCAGGAGAAGGTGGCACCTGCCCTAGAGACCCACAGCACTGTGCAGGGCTCACCTGGAGCTGAACTTTCCTCCCTCGGTAAGAGTCAGGGCCAGGGGTGGGGAGAGAAACAGCAGACCTGAGGGACACTGTGGAAACTCCGTGCCATGCTAACTCTCGTCTGACATGCTCCAGCCAAAGCCACGCTTCTCGGAGGGCATTTCCCTTCACACATCCGGAAATCATCGACGTCTAGTCTCCCCACAAAACAGATCATTCCCCAGGAGGCAGATGCTTGGCTGTAACACATGGTAATGAGGGGCGCAACTTCGGGCCCATTCCGTAGTGTTTCCTGTTACCTATTTAACCTAAGCTAAAAATGGCTCCTGTTTACACTCTGCAGTGACAAAGAGAGCAAAACACACGAGATTCAGTGTGATCCCACACCTGTCACTGATGACCTCAATTTCTTTATTCGTTTCTTTATTTATTTGTTCGTTTTGCTTCTAGAGTTTGTACTCTCTCCCGGGGTTCCAAGGCCTGTGGATTCAACCAACCATAGATCAAGAATTGTTTTTAATGTGTTTGTACTAAGCATTCAGACTTTATTATTCATTAAACAATACAGTTTAACAACTACTCGCATGCAATGTCCATGGTATAGCTGTGACGAGCAACCCTGACATGACTGAAAGTCTGCAGGAAGATGTGCATACGTCATATGCAAACAGGATGCCATTTTATACCAGGGACCTGAGCACCCACAGACCTTGGATTCCATAGGCAGTCCTGCAGCCCACCCCCATGGGCACTGCGGAATGGCTATAATAGAAAATATAGAGGTTTTAAACAGTTATGTACTAAATCTAAAATTTTCTTAAGAAATTACTGTGTATCATGTGTATTGTTTGGAAGTCCTTCCTGGCCCAGAGACTTGACATGTTTTTATCTTTTGTCCACTGATCTAGTCATTCCAGTAAGTTTATTGAACACAAATCAATTTTACAATTAAATTCTTACAGGAATCACACTCATACTCTAAAGCTGCTTTGGTTTTTAAAGTGAAATAACCAATAGTTTTGCAAACCAGCTATATCATAGAATAACAGGATAAAGCAGCCCCATGACATGCAAAAACATGGGGTTTCAAAGCTAACCAGTATAAAACACGTTACAAACCCCTAAATATGAAAATGTTTTACACCACAACAGATATTCCAGAAAAACACAAGATGTTCAAAAAAGCCCTTTGCAGAAAAGCACTTTCCTCTTCATTGTTCACACGGTTTCCAGAAGCTTGTATTTGGCAATGATCATGAAACCAGAAGTAGTATCCACTGCAACTACTGCTACTGCAACACAGATTATTAAGGCAAATAAATAAATAAATAAATAAAAATAAAAAGGCAAAGCATATTTCCTATTGATGAGAACAGGTAGAGTTTTACAAAAATGAGTGTGCTCTAAAGTCAACAATGTTCAAATTCTAGGTCTCTCGCAGACACTAGACGGTAACCGCCAAAGCCTATGTACTTGGCAACATTCAAGGAGACCAAGTTCAGAGCTGTCACAATGCAGCACCATCCTCACGAGATTATCTCAGGTAGGTTTGAGGGCAAGTGCCCCCGTCACAGCGGGAAAGCTGCCCAGCCCAGCACTTCCTGAGATCATAGACCTTCGCCTTCCCACGTTTTCAATAGCTCCTTTACACTGGGAACCAGAGAGCAAAACCTAAAACACGTACTCAAATCTCAAGACAGTCTTGAGAGCTCTTCTCCTTGCCCCTTCTCTTACTGAAAGAGC
The DNA here is from genome assembly GCF_002776525.5 of Piliocolobus tephrosceles. NCBI lineage: Eukaryota > Metazoa > Chordata > Mammalia > Primates > Cercopithecidae > Piliocolobus > Piliocolobus tephrosceles. Next base: position 65,038,986 of record NC_045452.1, read on the forward strand.
CTATTTTGCAAGCAATCTGTTGTGCTTACCAGAGCTGGGGCAGGAGGAGAGCTAGTGTTTGGTAGACTGAGTTTCAAGCGTGGGGAGACTAGGAAATTCTGGAGATGGATGGCGGTGATGGCGGCATGACAGTGTGAACACATTTAATGCCATCAAACCATACATTTAAAAATAGAGTGCTATGTAATTTTACCACAATAAACAGACTGAGAAAAGTCATCCATAATTACTGTCTCCAATATCTTACAGCTTATAAGTTGCATTTGCTTTTGGAAATCCTCAGAGCAGTCATGAAAGACAATATCCTGTCGTCTCTGAAACACAGGCAAAGTCAAGGGTTTTGATTATAGGAAAGTAGCTGGAAAGCAAAGCGTCCATTAGACACGGCAGCCGCGGTAGGACAAACGTGGTAGGAAGGTGGTGGTCATGCTACACGCACATGGAAAGGGTGTGGGGAGCCACAACACCCGATGCTTGGGAGGCACCTGGGCAGGAGCTGAGAATGTGCCAAACACGTTCAATCATGCAACATTCACTGACCCTGAGTCCAGCCATGGCCACTGATATCCACTGTGCCTGGGGTGTCCTCTGCCATAGACATACACACCCTGCTGAGGATAGTGCACAGATTAAACGTCAAAGCACAGACATGCTCACGTTCAGCTTCTTAGATAGAAGGAAAATCATAGTTCCCAGACACCAGCAGCATGACCAAATCCACCTGACTGCACCCCTTCCCGTGCATCTCCGAACCTATGTCTCGGCCCTCACTCACTCCCTCCCTCGTTGGGTCAGGCACCAACAGTCCACTGTGTGTCTGGTGCACTGAGCCTTGTTAGGGGCTTCTGGGCCACGTGCCAGGACATGCACCTGGGAACTCCCAGTGCACACGTTGGTCTCCTGCAGGATGCTTGGCTCTTCTATCTGCGGGAGCCGGCACCCACCCCTACAACTGGCTGCACTCTCAGAAAAGTCACAGAAGGACCCTCACCAACCAGCAGCACCCTGAGGCCACATCCCACTCGCCTGCTGGCTCCTGAGCCTCCCACCCTGTGATGGCTTGCTCCTTCCTGAGCTCCTTCGGTTCCCTGCCTTGAATCCACTGGTTTCTCTCCTCATGGGCCTCTTTCCTGTCATCTGTCAGAGTTCCACTAGGACCGTCTGGCTCTCACGCCACCCCAGCTCCCCAGACCAACCCACTGGGTGGAGCACATGCATCCAGTCTGAACTTGCTGATATGTTGCAGCTGGCCCTGGACTCGAACCACGCTGCTGCGGCTTTCCATCAGTGTGGCATCTGTGAGTTACCTCCTGGGCAATGCCAGGTGATGGTAACATCAACCAGGAGGCACCGCTGAGAAGCAGAATGCATGGTGAGGTGCCCCGAACATCACATCCCTCAACAGATGCTCCGTGTCTTCTTCTCTCCTGGCAGAGCTTTGCCATAGGAAGAAGGCCATTCCTCCAGTGCTGCTACTTCCAACAGGTAAAGCAAGCTTCAGAAATGAATGGTGTCAAAGAGGCAGGACCCACCAGCAGGGCTGCCAGCGGCCGGACGACCACAGCCCCAGCATTCCCCAGCCACCATGGCTGACAGCCCAGGCTCCAGAAATGCACAGCTTCAACCTAAGGAGTAAAAGCTCTCCAAAGCCAACTATTATTTTCAACAATCGGATTGGGGAGTTGGGGGGGGTTCTAACCCTGCCCCCTTGATAGAAAAGAACTGGGATCTGATGATCTGTGCTAACTCAGCACTTTGCTTCTGCCACATGCAGTCATCCTCAGCACCAGGAAAGGTCAGGAGCGTTGAGTGATGACACCAATACCAACACATGTGGTTCTGGCGGCTCCGGTAACTGGTTCCACAGATACAACCCGACAGCGGTGAGATCCGCGGACATCACCAGTCTTCCCAAGGATCGTGTTCCTGAATCTTCTGCATTCCGAATAACCGTTTCCTTTGCCAGGGCTGAGCCATGGTTCCCTCTCGCCTGTCCTCTGCTTTCACCAGCTTCGTGCACGTTTCTGGGCAAGTGTTTGTGCAGGTGCTATCACTTATTTCCACAGCGAGAACGTACACAGACACCACACAGAAATGGGTAACCCTCTTAGGAGCTGTGCAGGGAGATCTAGCTCACCAGATGTGCCAAATTCCTGTTGCCATGGAAATTAAACTAACGTTGCTATGACCGCATCTCTTACTGCACCATTTAAGACCATCCAGGTAAGAGGAATGTGCCTCTGCATAGCATTCAGCTCATGTTTACATGTCCGTTTTCCCTGAATATGGTTATGTGAGCTAGAAATTAGTAAGACGGGCTGTAACATATCGTATAGGATCGTTGTGTCTCCTAGGCTCAAACACATCCTTTAAGATCCTCAGAAAATGAAGTTTAACTCTCTGGGGATGTGAGTTACATAGTAACATGTTTTGGATACTGTCTCTTTCACATTCTAACTATCAACACCAAAGAAGTTCGTGAGTTCCTTTTTAAATTGAAAAGCAATTTACAAACCATAAAAGCCCCAATATTAAAGGATACAATTCAGTCTTTTTAGCATATTCTCAAACCTGCACAACAACCAACCACTAGTATGTAATTCCGGGACTTTTTCACCATCGGCCAAAGAAACCTTGAACCCATTAAGAGTCAACACCTGCTCTTTCCTTCCGCCAGACCCTGGCGATCGCCAGCCCACTTCCGTTTCTCTGGATTTGCCCATTCTGGACACCTGTTGTGAGGAGAATCGTACAGTGCGTGACCTTTGGCGTGACCTTCAGTGCTGGCATCTTTCACGTCCAAGGTGAGCAGAATCTCACAGTGCGTGACCTTTGGCATGGCCTTTGGTGCCGGAATCTTTCACATCCAAGGCTCATTCAGGTTGGAGCACATGTTCTTTTGTTCCTTTTTACGGCTGAGTGATACTCCATTGTGTACATATTTTCTTCATCCATTCATCTGCTGACAGACACCTGGCTGTTTCTGCTATTATGAATAATGCTGCTATGAAGATTCTTGCATACGACTTTTTTTTGTAAAAATGTTTTCAGTTTTCTTGGGCATATGCCTAGGAGTGAAATTGATGGGTTGTACGGTGATTTTACGCTTAACTTTTCTGAAGAACTGCCAGACTTTTCCAAAGCAACTGTACCATTTTACTTCCCCTCCCACTAGCAATATATCAAGATTTCAGTTTTCCCAAATTCACCAACATATCACTGTCCAATACTGGCATTTTACCCATCCCAATGGTTGTGAAGTGGTATCTCATGGTGGTTTTGATTTCCATTTCTAAGATAACGAATTCTGTTAAACATCTCATGTGCTTTTTAAGGCATTTATGTGTTTTTCTTTGGAGAATGTCTATTCAAATCCTTTGTCCATTTTTAAATTGGATTTTTATTAAGAGTTTTTAAATATATTCTTGATATCAGGCCCTTATAGGGATAATGTATCCTGTTCTGTGGGTTGTCTTTTTACTTCAATAGTATCCTCTGAAATGAACATTTTTAATTTTGATGCCGTCTTTTTCCTGTCAGTTGCTTATTATGCTTTACACGTCTCATCTAAGGAAACATTGCCTAATCCAATGTAACAGTTTCACCAGGATTCTCCCCTAAAGGTGTTATGGTCTGAACTGTGCCCCGCCCCCCCGCCCCAAGATTCCCATGTTAAAGTCACAACCCCAGAAACTCAAAATGTCACTGTATTTAGATACAGCACCTTTAACTTGGCAATTTAAGTCCCATAAGATCTTAAGAGGAGGCCCTGATCCAGTATGACCAGTGTTCTTATAATTTAGACACAGTCCTCAGTACTGGATGCACATAAGAGAAACCTGTGAGGACACAGAGAAGACACCGCCTACACAGCATGGGGTGAGGCCCCAGAGAATCCAACCCTGCCCGCACCTTGACCCCAGGCTTCTAGCCTCCAGAACAAAGGAAATAAGATGCTGTTGTTTAAGCCGCATGGTCTGTGGTGTCCGTTATGGTACCCAGCAGACTGACAGAATGGGTCTCACAGTCGGCTCCCTATCTGGATCCATTTTGAGCTTTGTGTGTAGGGTGAGGAAGGGTCTAGTCCATCCTTTTCCATGTGGATACCCCAGTTGTCCCAGCACCGAGTTGTGAAAGGAAAAAAGTAAAGCAACCCTTACGTCCTTTCTCCAATCAACAGATTAGAAGATACACTTAAGAATCATGGGCAATTTTGTCGCTTTAAGCCAGTGGTTTTCAAAGTTTTGGGTCTCAGGAACCCTTTGCACTTTATGAAAGATCACAAAAAAGCTTTCTCATGAGGGCAGGAGTGGTGGCTCATGCCTGTAATCCCAGCATTTTGGGAGCCAGAGGCAGGTGGATCACTTGAAGTCAGGAGTTCGAGACCGGCCTGGCCAACATGGTGAAACCCCGTCTCTACTAAAATACAAAAATTAGCCAGGCATGGTGGCGGACACCTGTAGCCCCAGCTACTAGGGAGGCTGAGGCAGGAGAATCGCTTGAACTCAGGAGACAGAGGTTGAAGTGAGCCGAGGTCACACCACTGTACTCCAGCCTGGGTGGCAGAGCAAGACTCCATCTAAAAAAAAAAAAAAACTCACAATTTAGTTCATTTTACAATGATAAAGTCATTACATCTTAACACAGTCTTAAAGAAGAAACCATTTTCCAAAATAAGCAGCAGCGTGGCAGCAGTTTGTGCTGCTGTGAAAACACGTAACATCTCTGCACCTCAGACAGCAGGGTTCTCATGCCCGCATCTGCCTTCAGTGGGCTGCAGAGCCGTGGCTGAAGTTTAGGAAGAAAGTCCAACCCCATGCTCATATACAATTAGGAAGAAGTATTTTCATTGTGTTTTCAGATAATTTTAGGTATTCTCTGCTGCCGAATGCAACTAAGTGGCACTTCCGTACAGGCTGTCTGTAACGCAGAGTCTGCACTCTGGTCGACGGGCCTTCTAAGTCCTTCCTTCTAAGCCCCACTTCCTTCTAAGTCGACTAGTCCTGTCCTGCACTTGAATGGCTTTTACCAGCACACGATTTTGTAATCAACACATTGGTTAGAAAACACTGGTTCAGAGTTATGAGCAGCGTCCACATTTCGTTATATGTCAAAAAAAAAAAAAAA
>NC_045452.1:65044212-65069623 GCF_002776525.5 Piliocolobus tephrosceles
TACATCTTAACACAGTCTTAAAGAAGAAACCACTTTCCAAAATAAGCCACAGCGTGGCAATAGGTTCTGCTGCTGTGAAAACACCTAACATCTCTGCACCTCAGACAGCGGGTTCTCATGCCTGCATCTGCGTTCAGTGGGCTGCAGAGCCATGGCTGAAGTTTATGAAGAAAGTCTGACCCCATGTTGATATACAATTAGGAAGAAGTATTTTCATTGTGTTTTCAGATGGTTTTAGGTATTCTCTGCTGTCAAATGTAACAAGTGGCACTTCCATACAGGCTGTCTGCAACGCGAAGTCTGTGCTCTGGTCGACCGGCCTTTCTGCCCCAATTCCTTCTAAGTCTACTGGTCCTTCCTGCACTTGAATGGCTTTTACCAGCACACGATTTTGTAATCACACATTAGTTAGAAAACACTGGTTCAGAGTTATGAGCAGCTTCCACATTTTGTTATATGTCAAAAATAAATAAATAAATAAATAAATATCACCATTGATCACATGAGAAAGTGGTAGACAAAAGATTTTCATATTTTAATACTCACTGGAAAGCTCAGATGTCTATCTCTGGGAATAACGTAAGGTACTTTCCTTGAGATGAGTCATTTTGTTCATTTTTCAGGCCACACCTGCAAATATCTCCATCTGAAGTGGCATCATTTGTAAGTCATTCTTTATATAAAGGTGGCTGTTAGTGGAAGAAGTGGTTCTGCAGATTCATAGCTCAGAGGCACCAGTGCTCTCCCAAGATAACCATAAAATCCGCAGAAGACGCACCTGTGCACACTTCCTGTTTCTCACTCAGAACATTCCAGAAGGAACCCTGAATCCCGGTGCTGCAGCGGGACTGAAGTTTGCTCTCATCCACACAATAAACCCAGGGAGATCCCCCAGCCCCCACCCCGAGGCCATAGCCTTGGTCCTCTGTCTGGTCTAGGCGGGATCCTGCAGCTCCAGCCTAACAGGAAAAAGCAGGCACCTATATGTCAGAAAGCCCTCCCAAGGCCCGGCGAACACTTCTGCTTACGTGCCAGCCAAGTGCATTTGACAAGGCTACAGCCAGCTGTACAGCAGGCAGAGAGGTACCCAGCAAATACTCAGGGCTCACGTTACTGAGGAAGGAAGGTGGACAGCGAGGTACCCAGCAAATACTTCAGGGCTCACGTTACTGAGGAAGGAAGGTGGACAGTGAAGGTACCCAGCAAGTCCTCAGGGCCCACGTTATGGAGGAGGAAGCCAGGCAGTGAGGTACCCAGCAGGGTTCACGTTACCGAGGAGGAAAGGAGGGTGGAGACAAAGGAGCTGGAACAGTCTGTCATAAGCTTTAGCATTTACAACGCTCGCTGAAGATTACCTGATTTGATCTTCACAGCTCACAAGACAGGCAGAGGAATGACTGTTTTCACTTCCTAAAGAGATCCCGAAAACTGATGGTGACCACATGCTCTTCCCACAGGCTCCCAGAAATCATCCTCAAATCATTTCTCAGTTGTATACATGTGATAATATCTCAGTCACGTCCCCTCTGCTGCAGGGTGATTTTAATGCTGCCCTGCTGTTCCTTCGTACCCCTGCCCTCTCCTGCATTTCAGTCATGCCCACCATCCTTGGGGAGTTCGCCCCACCCCACCCCTCACTGCTGCTGGCTTGGGTCACCCTTATCTTCCATTTCCACCTGCAGGGACCTGTTCTTCCTTCAAATGCAGTTCAAACTCACTCATTGTGTGAAGCCTTTTCCAGCCATCACAACTGTCATGTGTAAAATCAGTCTGTAGAATGCTTCATTTAGGAGGTGCTTATGTTGCCTCATTGGCTGTGATCAGGACCAAATTCTGAGCAAACCAGGAGGTCCCCTCTCCCCATCTCTGCTCCAGTGCACTTAAAACAAGAATTTCTGGAAGCACCTTTTTAGTCCAATTCACCCACGGGTCTGCCCCACACCGTGCAAAAAAGCCCTGGCGGTCAGGGCTCAGGGCCCCCAGGTGGGTAAGGAGAGCTTAGTGCCTTCTCTGGACTTGTCATCCAGAGACCCACGGCTGGAAGGGAAGAAACTTGCATCTGTGAAACACCCAGGCCCCGAGACCCACTCAGGAGCAGAAAACGGGGAAGGAGCCTCAAACAGACCCTTGGGAGGGCAGTCAGCAGGAACCACGGAGGTCACCAGGAGGGAGGGAGGGAGGCAGTGAGGCCAGAGGTGATGTGGCTGGGAGGGAGGCGATGTGGCCAGAAGTGATGTGGTGGGAGGATGACACAGCATGGTGTGGGGAGGAGATGTGGCCAGAGGCAATGTGGCAAGAGAAGGAGACATGGCTGGATGGAAATGACAAGAGGGGTCTCCAGGCCTCAGACTGTGCCTGATTTCTGGATGACATTTTAATAAAGATGTTGTATCTAACTTTAAAGAAAAGTAGAAATTTAGAACCATGGTGTACATTTAAAGCACAGTACAAATATAGCACATTTCCCAAACCAAACAATAAGGCATTGAAGGAAAAAATAGCAGCTCACCAAAAAAAAAATAAAATAAAATAAAGAGTAAAAAAAAATTCATTTAAGATCAGAAATAAAGAGATCCTACAGCTCTTCTAGTCCAATCCCCACCCTAACGTGAATTGGGGGGAAAGGGAAGTAGATTCTAGTCAGTCAGAATTAAAGACAACACCTATCCACTTTACTTTCTACTTGACAGAAAACAAGAAAAGCTCCTCAAGGAATCCCAACAAACAGGAGCTTTAGGAGTCCCCAAAATGCAAAATTCACCTTCAAGGTAAATCAACTGCTAAGTGTGTATAAAGTTATTTTTTTCATTATTGCCTTCCTCATCCCCAGGGCCTTTTTTAGACCTTGTTTCCCCTTAATTGCCTCCAACACACAGGAAATTTAAACTCCACAAGTAAACTGTGTCTCAATTCACACACAGCGTCCTTTGGAGCAGACAGTCCGTTGCTCTAAGGCATTCTTGTCACCTAACCACCGAGTACAGCCTGAGAACGCACAACATGTACACACACGAACTCGGACAGACAACAGGTGAGATACGGCACATGAGGAGGAAGACGAGACAAATGAGCTTCACCGACTTCACTGACACCCCATATCCGTGAAGAAGTGACACATGCAGCCTGCTCGGGTGCCGGTGATTCCTGGAAAACAGCCAAGGGCAGTATTTGGAGAAGCAGGACCGCAGGCCAGGAGGGTCTGTGGGCTTTAGAGGGAAGGGGCGCCCCGACCAGGTGCTGGGGGCTTCAGAAGGGAGGGGCGCCCCGACCAGGTGCTGGGGCTTCAGAGGGGAGGGGTGTCTTGACCAGTTGCTGCGGCTTCAGACGGGAAGGCACCCCGAGCAGGTCCTGGGGCCGGCAGGACAAGCCCTGGGTCCCCTCCTCACTTTTCACTCCCTACTCCCGAATCTCGCCCTGAAGTTGCAGCAAGTCCAGGTATTCATTTACCCACAAAATTAAGTATCTGTGAGTAACACAAGTCAATAATCCACACAGCTCTGAGTCCACAGATACCTCCCAGAGTTGCCACCATCTCTTCTGGTAGAAGAACAGCCCAGGGGCCCACGCTGCTAGGAAGGGAGACTGTCTCCGACCTGACAATGTGGAGTCCTCAACACAAAGTCCACCTTCTGGAACCATGCCGTCTCCCACAGAAGCACTTAGGGGCATGTAGGGTTTTTTTTAACCTTTTTTTTTTTTTTCTTAAGACAGAGTCTCCCTCTGTCACCCAGGCTGGAGTGCAGTGGCACAATCTCGGCTCACTGCAACCTCTGCCTCTTGAGTTCAAGTGATTCTCCTGCCTTGGCCTCCCGAGTAGCTGGGATTATAGGTGCCTGTCACCACGCCCGGCTAATTTTTGTATTTTTAGTAGAGACAAGATTTCACCCTGTTGGCCAGGCTGGTCTCAAACACCTGACCTCACATGATCCACCCGCCTCGACCTCCCAAACTGCTGGGAATACAGGCATGAGCCATGGTGCCTGGCCCATATAGCTATTTAAATTTGACTAAAATTAAATAAAAATAGAAGTTCAGTTTCTCATTTACACTTCAAGCATTCAGTTACCCACAGGCAGCCACTGACCAGAGGCTGGTAGAGATGTCACACTCCACACTGCAGAAGGATCTATGGATGAAGTGGCTCTAAGATCATCTCGGCATCTTTATATTGAAGCTACTGAAGTTTTACTCTGATTATTGTAGACATCAGCATTCTCCCATTTAAAAATGTCAGTGCTATTGCAACGATCAGATCTGTGACTTGCCAGAAACTCTCCTCTTCCCGGACAGATAACTGGAGAGCATCTGCACTCTGCCTCCACACTAAGGGACAGCAGAGCCTCTGTGTAAAATCAGGGGGAGGAAAAAAAAAAACTCGATCCGTAGTCCCTCTCCCCGTACAATTTTGTGAATCTCCTCTTAATATTCAGAATAACTGCCAGAGTTGCAATAAACAAGCATCCCTTGACCAGGAAGCAACAGGGAAGCAAGAAGAGGGAGATGCAAGGACCCTCTGTTCCCTCTGGAACCTCAGGCCCAGCCAGGACTGAGAAAAGCAGCACAGCCCAGCAGACCTGCACACCTGATGCGAACCGTGCACACGGCTTCCCCGGGCCTCGGTCCCCCGCTCTGCCCTCACTGGCCACTGTGGCTCTGGTAGAGGCAGCTCCCTGAGCCCCAACACCCACAGCCAGTCCCCACCTTGCAGGTCTCAGCTCTGCTCTCACTGCCTCCCTGATGCTTCTCATCATTCACGAACCGTGCCCCCTCTACCCAACAGCCCTTGCTACCGCCCACCCCACCACGGAGCTTGGCACACAGCAGGTGCCTGAGATGCCCCAACGGGCAGGCATGCCAGGGTAGGGCTTCGAGTTTCAAGGGCCACGTCCCGCACACCACCACAAGCGCCGTGGAGGCTGTGGAAGAGGTCCAGGCTTCAGGTTTCAGGCCTGCACTCAGCTTCTCCCGGCCCTGGAGGCCAAGAACCTAGCAAGGGAGTGCAGCCAGAAGGAGGATCCCAAACCCCCTTGCTGCTTAAGAGGAAGGGGGCCTCAGAGCACAACCCCCCGAGCACCTTCCTCCTACCAGGCTGCCTGTCACAGCACCAACACCTTCACTGCAGGGAAACCCACTCCTGTGAGGAGAAAACCACGAAGTACTACAGGAGCCACATCCACCGGCAGCGTCTGCTGAGCCCAATTAGGGACAACAGCAGCCTGGCCCCCACGTAGCACGCACCAACTCTGAACCTGCCCCGCACGCCACAAGGCCAACGATCCTGAAGCTCAGCTTCCACTCATCAGGGGCCTCTTCCAGGAGAGCTCAGCATGTCTATCTTTCCTGGACTCACAGAAAGGTGAGGGACTCAGCTCCGAGTGTGAGCAGAGTCAAGCTCCCACTAGCTGTGCAGACAACCTCCCTAGCCCTGGCCTGGGAAGGGGCCAAGCACAAACAGCCATCTTTTGCCCACACAGGTACAGAATTCAGCCAGCTCTGTCAATGGAGTCATGACAGGTCAACTCCAGGCTCCTCAGTGCTCTGGGGTTCACCTCGGGCCACTGCACCTTTGAAACATGGCTGTGGACACCTCTAGGCTGCTCGGTGTCACGGCCCATTTCATTCTGATACCGCAGGCACCTGCTGTGGTGTCAATACCCAGGACACCCCTGCCGGTATCCACGGAGATGCTCCTGCAGCTGCTGTAATCTGAGAACAGCCACATGCAGGCATCAAAGGGAGGGCTTCTCAAGTCTCCTCGGAGAGCAGTAGCTACAGCTTTGGAAGACGTTGCACTGAATCCTGGGTGAGCCTGGCTCGGTCTGCAATCTAAGCCAGGTTTCTGGGGAGACACACTCTGTTGTAACTGACAGAGGCTGTTGGTGGCAGCTCTACCAAGACCAAAAATGGCAACTAATCTGAGATTTACTATCCATCCTTTCTATCTGATGTTTAAAATGAAAGCATCGTGAAGTTTCAGTAGCAAGGAATTTTCTATAATCTATCACATCAAGATACAGCAGAAATGTAGCTAAAATGTTAGTAGGGTCTATGCAGAGGAACAGATGGGTCTATTTCAGGAAAAGTGCTTGCTGGCTTTTTAGAAACAGTGAAATCCCTGCCAAATAAAAGGTTTATACTTTTGCTTTGGAAACAGAGAGGGAAAGTTCTTCCTTATTATTCAAATACATTAACTATATTAGTGTTCTGGCAGACTAAGTATTAAATATTCGAAAGTAAGTAATTCTGTTCACTCTATTTCATTCTTTAAATGCAGTTTTCAAAAACTGACAAATACCTCGCTGAGTGCGGTGGCCCACGCCTGTGATCCCAGCACTTTGGGAGGCCGAGGAGGGTGGATTATGAGGTCAGGAGATTGAGACCATCCTGGCTAACATGGCGAGGAACCATCTCTACTAAAAACGCAAAAAAATTAGCCGGGCCTGGTGGGAGGCACCTGTGGTCCCAGCTACTTGGGAGGCTGAGGCAGGAGAATGGCATGAACCCGGGAGGCGGAGCTTGCAGTGAGCTGAGATCACACCATTGCACTCCAGCCTGGGCGACAGAGCAAGACTCCGTCTCAAAAAAAAAAAAAAAAAGGTGGCAAACACTCCATGTTTGCCCTGCCTCCGGCCATCTCCACGGAGTGGACAGAGCTTGGGAAAATCTCACTGTGGAGGTCCAGAAGGTCGGGCCGGGCCTTTGCTCAGCAGATGAGCGAGAGGGTCAGCCACCCTAGGGAAGAAGCCCATATTTGCTGTATTACTAATGATATCCACATAAATTTCTATTTTGCCTCCCACACACAGACCTGGGATCCATGTATGAGCAAGCGGCTCATACCAACAGACCCTCCATGCCATCATTTCCCTGACCTCCCTAAGAAGAGCCAGGCTAGGCAGCGTCACCACATGGGCGCTGGGGCCCAGGAAGATCTGGGTTCTGCCCCTCTCTTCTCCCTCGTCCCTGCAGCACCTGGCTTGCTGTGGAAGCCCAGCAGTGCTGACTGAACCCACGTTCACCTGGGGTGTTCAGGAGAAGCCTCTGTGCAGAAATCAGCTGGGAAGCAGGGCCATGTGTGCTGGCAGATCACTCGAATGGATTTGGAGAACTGAATTTTCAACACAGGTGCCGCCACCAAGTCCCTCAACCTCTCTGTGAGCCTAGAGCCACAGAGCCATTTGCTGCACTCCCACAATCTCTAACCACCCTGCACAGAAGCCCAGTTTATCCAAAGGACCATAAAATTTTGCGTGTAAACAAAGTTTGGCATAGCAAATTAAAAGTGAAGTCACCACTTCTATTTTCCATCAATCCATTCATTCAAACAAGTATCCTTGAGTATGCACATCCAATACTGTGGAATTAGGATTCAGTCCATGTCTTCAAGAAATATACATCACAGAAGAAAAGGTATAGCTCGTAACTAACAGTGGTAAACCGGCAAGAAATACACATCGCAGAAGAAAAGGTAGAGCTTGTAACTGTAACAGTGGTGAACAGGCAAGAAATAAACATCATAGGAGGAAAGGTAGAGCTTGTAACTAACATCATACAAGGAAAGGTGTAGCTTATAACAGTGGTGAACAGGACAGAATCTCACAGGCTCATCAGGAGCCGCCTAGGAGGAAGCCATGGTTCATTTCCACCTGCATAGATAAATGTTTCCTGGATAAAGTAACTTTCCTAGAGTGATATCTGCTCCTTATTGTTTAGATCTTGCTTGATAGGGTATTAAATTACCACTTTATGTGCTGCTTATATAAAATACATCATTGTCAGGGGAGGTTATAAAAAAACAAATACTTCACATAAGCTTGGGCTGTGAATGGTGTGAGGCAATGGGACGATGTGTTCCCGTGTTCTCGAGATGCAGAAGGGGCAAGACCCTGGTTCCCTTCTCCTCCCCACCGCCCTGTTCCCAGATGAGGGGTGGAGGCACGGCCACTGTGCAGTCCTAGAGCTGGCTCCAGGGCCAGGACACCACGCCTGGGCTCTCTGTGCCCCATGCGAGACATACAGCCTGGTGGGCAATCACCAATTTACCTGGCAGTGGGGAGTCCTTCATCAAAAGCCTGTGCTTCCAGGAGCCAGGACAAAGCAGGAGTCCCCAGAAAAACTGTTCCAGGTGCTCCTGAAACCTGGGCAGAGTCACAGCCTGGCAGGAAGCACCAGCGATGCAGGTGTGCCCAAGACTGGGAGGATGGCCAGACGCCTGGAGATCAGACCAGCCTGCAGCAGATGACCACTTCTCTCTGGTTGGTTAGAGATAGGCAGTCTGGGCTTCGCTTTTGTATGTGGAGTCTCATGGCACAGAAATATCACAAAGGGATTAGACTTCGTGTACCCCAATTTTTTTAATTAAAAAAAATCACATTTATTGTAACTAATTGTAAATCCAACAAAGAAAAATAAATAAGTATAAAAATGCATGCCTACAAAATGTAAACCACAATTTCTTTCCCCATAGGAGACTCAAAATATAGTTTACCTTTTCTTCAGTATTATCTCATTTTTTTAAAAGCCATTACTGAGGTGTCTCCTCACTGCCCCATGACAAGGTTCATGGGCTTTTCGGGGCTCTTTGCTGTTTTATCATTTTTTAGGTTTAAGGGCAGGATCATTTCCCCACACTTGTTTGCTTCCTTGATCACCAATTTTTCACAAGGACATCATTGTGCATCGGAAAACCTAGTAACTGAACTTCATTAAAAGTGAAAAAAATAAGGTCATGTTGGCTGCTATGACAACATCCTCAGTCACCGAATCTCCCTGGGGGACCAGACACACCCCCAATCTCCTTGTAACCCCAGCATGCATGTATCGCTGCAGCTGACAGGACTGGCCCACCCTGGGGTAGGCATGAAAGCAAAGAGAAGAGAAGGCAGGTGACTCATTTAGGAAACTCGAGTGATCCTCTCGAGCCACGTTTCTCAGGGCGTCCGGGGACCAGCCACATGCAGGGAACCTCCCGGCCTCGCAGGTGGCAGACTCCGGGTACCCACCTCAGACACGTTAATCAGAGAATCTAAAGGCGGGCAAACTCTGAAAAGTATCTGTAAAGGAAGGACTTAACTCTGCTGTGAGCCCACTATACGTGGGGTTACGCAGGACGCTGCTCCCAGCGTCCAGTCTCCATTCCACCCTCCTGGGAGAAACACCCGTCAAGTCACAGAGCACAGTCTTCAGCGAACACCTTCCTGCGCGACCTCCACTGTTGCCCAGCCCTGCAGGAGTAGCCGCTGAGTAGGGGAAACAAGTCTTTGCTTCTGACCTGGCCACCTTGACACTGGACGTAAAACCAACACTCCTACTTTCTGGGGAAAGGAGCGGCCCTGGGCAGGAATGCACTTGGCAGCCCCAGGGAGGGGCCAGGTGTGGAGGACCAGGCCTCTGCCCGCAAACACATGAGCACAGCATCCTAGAGCAGAACCTCCAGCCCAGCTGAGCCTACAGATGGCCGCAGCCCTGGACAGCATCTTCATGGTGACCAGGAGGACTGTGCCAGAGCTGCTCAGCAGGGCTGCCCTGAATTTGCAACCTGAAGAAGCTGTACAGTAGTACGTGTATGTTGCCTTAAGCCCCTAGGTTTTGGGGTCACTTGTCACACAGCGACAGACAGTGGATGCGCATGGGCTCCCAGGCTACGATGGCCTCTGCCGGCCTCACCTGGGCTGTCGCATGTGTTTCTGCGACACCACGTTTCTCAGAGCCAGAGGCTGCCACGGCCCCCTCTTTTCTTCACAAAGTCATTACAACCTCACGATACACACTGTAAAAAAGCAATCTGTAAAATACAACGTATGACACAATACAGGGTGAATGCGCAGGCACATATACACGTGAAACAGGTGCACGCGCAAAACAGATGCATGCACACACGAACAGGTATACACGCATGAAACAGGTGCACGCGTGAAGGTGTACATGCGCCAAACAGGTGTGCATACACATGTGAAAGCACCAGAAATGAAGGGCTGTCTTTGGGAGCCTGGTTTTTAGCCATCTCCCTCAACTTTTTACATCTGCATGATCAAACACAGTACACCACAGTACTGAGGGGAAGCCCCAGCTTCTCATGGGGGCACATGAGGCTTTTTATTTATGCCACAGGTTGTATCACTACATTCTAGAACTGCAAGGCCCCCCACTGCCAGGACTAGGTCAGGTCCACCCTGCGCCGCAAGGACCAGGCCGCCTGCCAGCCCACACGGACCTGCCCCTCGGATGGTGCGGCTGCTTCCAAAACAGAGGCTGAGCCCCACCCAGAGACCTGCAGTACCTGTTATTAAATCAAGACTTGGCTGTGGGTAAATGTGAAGATTTTTATTAAACATGACTCTGAAACATTCAAAGGACCATAACTGAATGCTCCTTTCGCAGCCATGGTGTGTCCAGACGCTCATGGAGAAGGCCAGGGTGTTGGAACCCACAGAGCCCCGACAAGGCACACTCAGAGCTGTGTGGCATAGTTAGCATCGGTTTTGTTTTGACACTTGCCTTTTATATTCAGATTAAAATCAAAAACAAGATGCAAAAGTAGCTCACATTCTATTTCAATTCTCTATTTTTGTAGTACCTGGGCCCCTTTCCCTCTGGTTTCCCAGCCAAGCGTTAAATAGGCCCAGCTGGGATTTGTCAAAGTCTGGGCCTCTGTTGTAGAGTAAGTGAGGGGGGTAGGGAGGGGAGCAGGAGTGGTAAGGAGGAGTGGGGGATAGGGAGGGACAGAGGGAAGGAGAGAGAGAAAAACCGCTGAGGGCTGGAGACAGGAGGGATGCAGGCTCCCCCTTCCAAGGTAACTGAGCTGGCATCATGCACGTGGTGCCGTCATATGACTTGGCTGACACACACCAGAATTACAACAAAATGCTTAAGGAGAAGAGTAAGCACCAGCATCTTCAGATTAGGGTAGTGTCCCAGTTTCATGCTTGCCATGTATAACATTCTATAAATTGTAAAGATAACGCATTTTCTTACCAGCCACGCTGTTCCCCAAATACTAACTATAATAAAGACCAGACAGCATCTGGGTACTGAGCGTGTGTCAAAGCCTGGTGAGGTAGGCATCATTTACTTTGCTAGAGAAAGAAACAGGCTCTGAGAGAAACTTCCTGAGGCCAGGGAGCTGTCTCCAAATCCACTTCACGCCTCCTGACCCTGAACATGGAGAGCCCTGCCCAGTCACACAGCCACCCTGCCATGCGAGTGCAGGGGCCGCCTCCATGTCTCAGTGAAAAGCACCTTCTCCTGCACAGGAATCTACCCCTGACGAACCCGTCCCTTCTGTTCTCATCTCTCCCTCCTGCCCCGTCACAGCCACCCAGCACTGCACCCAAGGCCTGACTCCCAGTTTCACGGGGAATCCAAGACAATTAGGATTTTGAGAAACTGGGAGCTACATAGAAAACGAGTCGGTAAAGCCAGTGTCCACTGATCCTCCACTCCACACAGCGGAGAGCTGTCCTCGGGATAAAACCCACGGGGCGGGAAATACACAATCAAGGCGGGCAGGACAGAGGAGCCGCAAAGTAGGTGGTTCGGAGAACAAGGTCACGTGAACACAAAGTGCTCAGCAGCTGGAAGACAAAACACAAGAGACAGAAACACTGACCGTTTAAAAAGAAAAGAAAAGAAGAAAAAGCCCCACTGTTAAGAGTCCATCAAGATTTCAGTTCTCAAGTCACAATGTATCAGCACAGACTTCTCATAATGCCTGAAACTTGGGACAGTAAACACGTGAATCAGTACTTTCAAGTCCATCGTTTTCTTTGATGAGTCTCTTGATTCTCAGGCTGGTTTCAAAGTAAGCCCTTCTCTGTTTGTTGATGACTTAATAATTAACATACTTGAAAACACATTGACTTCCAAATTAATCTGCTAATAAAATATTAATTACCACACTGACTGTCATCCACAGAGAAAACACAATCACTTTCTGCTTGTAAAAACATGAGAATTCGAAGTCCCCTTGGCCATCTGAACAGCCTCTGCTTTTGACCAGGGCATTCCAAAGCTAATCTGAAAAACTAGTCCAGGCCATGATCTGTGAGGGGTTGGACTTGCCTCATCACCTCACCTCCCTTCTGGAATTAGACAGAACTTAGACTCTTAGTCTGATGCGAAACATTTACAATCCTCCGAAGCTACCTTAAGGATTCCCTCCACATGACAAAGCCTTGGTCTCCACAATCCCTTATCTTACAGCTCTCTTGACGGATGGTCAGTCAGGAAATTTTTGAATCTACCTATGACCTGGACACCCCTGCTTCCAGTTGTCCCACCTTTCCAGACCAAACCAATGTACATCATACATTTATTTGACTGATGTCCCATGTCTCCCTAAAAGCTATAAAACCAGGCTGTGCTCCGAAAACCTCAGGAATACGTTCTTAGGATCTCCTGAGGGCTGTATCAAGGGTCATGGTAACTCATTTGGCTCAGAATCAATCTCTAAATGCTTCATAGAGTTTGACTCTCTTTGCTGACACAGTACCTTTCATGGGTATTCATCTGGGGGACTCACAATCAACCGGAAGCAGCAGTTGCCCACTGTACAAAAGTCTCTGCAGGACTGAGCCTCTGGCATGGGGACTCCAACCCCTGAAGTAGCAGCTCTCCCACATCCCACGGCCTGATAGACCTGCACCTCCAGGGCTTCTCATTTCAGAGTCTCAGCAACAAATCTACCAAATGTGGTCAGCATCACAGAATGTTCGAGGCTTTTGGCTGTTGCTTCTCCCCAGGTTCACTCTAAAACCACAATGGGAACACTCGTAACAGGATGGTTCTCAGTCACTGACCCTCCTGGTAACACACTGTCTCCAAGGCCCTTTCCCGCCAGTCACAGCTTCCTTCGAGTCAGGCTCGAAGGCCACCTCCCCAAGAAGGAAACCTCTTAAATCCAGCAACCACAGCTCCTGGTCCTATCCAGAGCTTGTCTGCCAGGAAGGGAAGACTCCTCATTCCAGAAAGAGCAGGTGCCACAAACTCAGAGTTTTAGCCATTGTGAAGGCAAACACTCATGAAATTAATACACTTTTTCCTCCTTGGATACTGACGTTTCCTCTTCTGGAGGTCAGCTTAGACCATCTGCATGAGTCACAAGCGTGAGGTTTCGAGCCCCTCCTTTGGTGTCAGGAGTGTGGCTCCGCTCTGTGACCCTCCTGCACCAGCCAGGCCATGCACCTGTTCCCACAACTGCTGTCAGCAGACTACAGCCATACTAAAATAATCAGCAAGTTGACTTCCGAAGGATGCATTTTAAAGAAAAGTGAATGTTTTACTGCATGAAATCAGCTACATCTTTTTCTACTCCAGAGGCTTTTTGTTTTGTTTCCTCAAGGTTCTCTACAATGATCCCGACAGCCAAGGTTCTCAGTTACAGGCAGAGGGTTGGGCCGGCCACATCTGATGTTTAACACACACAGAGGGTCCACGTCAAAGGATTTTCCCTGTTCACCAACATCATCAGGACAAGCTTTAAGCAGTAATAATCTCCCTGTCTGGAAAACTGAGCTCACTTGAGAACCAATGCAATAGATGTGTTTGACAAAGTTGCAGGTGGACATTTTAGTGAATGAATCACTATTTCAATTAGGATAATGGCTCACTATTCAATAGCATGTTTTTGTCAATTTTTATAATTTCAGCTTCATGCATTTGAATCATGAAGTGAGACTTGTACCTGATACATTACAGAATCTCTACAAAATAGACAAAACTCCAACTCTGTACATTCACTCTTTTTCCATATGCATACGGATGGTCGTAATTTAAGTTGGCATTCCAACAGGATTTCTCAATTAAAAGGTCTTCTACTTTAAAAACTATGTGTTAAACATTACACAATCCATTCTGAAACATTTATAACAGGGTCTGTGTGGCCAGTTTTAAAGATTTCTTCCTCACTGAAAACAAGTGTTTAACCAATAAATGGTCTACTCTAAAATATTCTAGAGAAAGAGATACATTTCAAGAGTGGACACACTCAACACAGAAATCCAGAACATCAAACAGGCACAACCAGCAGTGAGGGTGGAAGGGGCGCCATGTGAGTGCCCCTAAAAACACACACACAAGCCTGGCTGCTTAAAAGGAATGAATATAGCTCAGTACTCCTATGTGAACCTTGACATGTCTACTGTCTTACAGAATCCTCCTAGCTGAACTGCAGGAACCTTCCTTGGAGCCTTTTCTCACCTACACTGCCTACAGGTGCCCACTGGGCTCCCTGGGCAGTATCGTGTCTTTGTCTAGAATATCACAGTATTTGGAGGTCTGTTGAATCCTAAGTCAGAGCCTTATCATAACTCAGACACCATCCCTCAGGGCTTGTGGGCCAACTTTGGTTAATGCAGACTGCTCCACAGTACCCTGCAGGTGGACTTAGCGCATCCACACGATTTTAAGATTTGGGGCTGCCGTTTTCTGCAGTCACAGATGCAGACTTACATATTCATAATGATTGAAAGCAGCACGTATTTTTATGTTCCTTCTGTGATGGTAATAATAATGGCAACATTTCCCCAATCCTTAAAAAAGTCTCCTAACAGCAGTTGTATTCCACCTCCTTCCTTAAAATTAATAGAAATAACCAAACTAGGTGAAATCAGTCTTCATGAGAAAGTGACAAATCAGTGTTCACACAATGGCATAGTAGCTGGGCATACAGTGTACATCAACATCCCAAACTAAGCACCCATCACAATTATTCCCCACTCTCAGGAAAGCTAGAAAAATCAGAAGGCTTAAAGTATAATTATAAATGAAAATAACAAGAAACCAAAGTTTCTGAGGAGCGTTTGTTAGCCAACCAAGGAAAGCCATTAACCAGTGCTGATTACATTGCATTTGATTACAGCAGCCAAAGACGTGTCCAGAGGAAAAGAGACTTTTAAAGATTAGTCTTTCTGTAAGAATGGTTGCTTAACAAGTTCAGACTACTGGGCTACATCAATCGTTAATTAAGAAGCAAGGCAAATGAGTGTGAGTCATTTTCCTTCATTCTTAATGTGTTGAAAATCCCAACACTGCTAAGGTCATTCAGGGAATTGAGGCTCAATTTGAAGAAACTGAAGAATTAAAGTCTATGAATAATATGAATGAACCAATTATCTAAGAGAAGATTTCAAAGCTGAGAACACACTAATTCTACACAACCTGAAGTGGAATCTGCTAAGATGTGTCATAACTAATAAAAAGACTTCGGGGAGCAAATTCTCAGACTCTGTGAGAATATGAAGTGTCTTCTGAGTCCATGGTGCTCCTCTCATTACTCAGTGGCAGGCCCTCAGGGGAGAACGTTCCCCTTTTTGCATGCAGTTGAGGCAGCAGCATCCGGGTGAAAGTTACTAGCTCTCTTGGACATAACCTCCTCATCTCCTTGGTCTCTCTGGCACACAGCTCCATCTCCTCAACCACTGATCACCCTCCCCACACCCACAGCCTGGACGCCACCTTGGGGCAGCCTTACTCACTTCCCTTCTCACCCACAGCCTGGACGCCACCTTGGGGCAGCCTCACTCACTTCCCCTCTCACCCACAGGCCTTCGCCGCCTGACGTTTAAAGTCTTAAGAACCATCCTTCAACATATTTTCTCCAGGAACAGAGGCAAGTCTAGTACCTGTTATTTCATCTCGGCCAGTAACTGAGGGCCAAATGCAGTAGAGCTAAAGGTCTCCACACAGAAGCTGAACACTGTGTTCTGATCCTGGTTCTGCCGCTCAACTCTGCGGCATTTTGCCTGTCTCCTTTTGGCCTCTGTTTCCTCATCTCTTACATGAGGTAAAAGAAGTTCCCGCCTTAGCAGGTTTCTATGAGGACTCAATGAGGCAATGTGCCTGAATCACTCAGCATAGTGTCCGGCAGACACCAGGCACTGCACAGAACTCAGCCTATTCGGCCGAACACCAGCTCCCTACACCCAGTGCTCTTCGCATCTCAGAAACAAATGCAAAACAAATGAGCAGAAACTGGAAAACAAATATCTTTCCAATGTGACAATGCACAATAGAAATCTTTCTTCTGTGTTTGACCATCACCTTTACGATAATATCCAAGCAAAACCACATTACAACTCAGTGATTCAATGTCTACTGGAAACCTGGTGAAGATGAAGAGAACACACTTTTCTGGTACCCTTTGCTACCAGCAATTTCCCTTCCTTTATCCAATGACAAGCTGCCAGGTGTTGCAGGAGAGGGCAGTGCTGTCACTCCCCTAATCAGTTAGGAAGCCCTCCATGGAGCCCAGACCACCCCAGGTCAGTATTAGGGCCTCAAGTGAGCACAGACAGGAGAACATGTCCATTGTATCAATAGACTAGGTGTCAACATCCTCTCTGTAGAAAGCATCATGCTGGCATTTGTATATATGCAGCGTTTAAGTACCACCCTTCCACAAGTTTAAATTCAGCTGAGGAAACCACATGAGACTCCTAAAAATATGAAACAGTATCTGAGTTCTTAAAACAAACAAACAAACAAAGTCCTAGACAAACATGCATGCCCCTGTAATGCAGAGTCAAACTTTCAAAACCTCACATTTCACATGCAGTGAAACTGTCGGCAACTATAGTCAGCCCAGAAGATCCCTTTTCCATCTTAGCTCTTATTAAACAAGGCATATAAGGAGTAATCAGCTTTTCCAATAGTAAGAGATGGCATTTTCCACAGACTAACCCAACTTCACCCAGAATTTAAAACCACGGAATTTACATGTACTAAAGGAATAAGGATATAAAATCGTGCATTTCCCATTTGCTACATGTAAGCTTAGCTTTAAAAGGCATATCATCAAATGCACTTAAATTTCAAACTCCTGCAGTTGCCCAAAACCCAAGCATAAAAATGCGTGCTTATGGTCATGAAATGGAGTCAAGCACAGCAAGGAGACTAAAGCAGGAGTTACCCTCCCAGGCTGGTGCCCTGCTCTGAGGTATGTAACAGTCTAATAACCGAGTCCAAGTGTGGAAGGAAGCCACTGACCAGCACTTCACATGCTGGGAAGCAGGCAGGGCCATGTGAGCACTCAGCTTTGATTTGCTGTTTCAGATCCACATCACCCGCTCTCCTGCTAGAGGCAACACCTTGTACTCCTGCAAAGGCCAGCATTCAGATGCTGTCGGACCCTGATGGGGGGGAGGGGCGGATTCCAAACCCACCAGAAAAAAATAAAAACAAAAAATAAAATTAAAAAACCTATCTCAACACTGGGACATGCTCTAAGAATAGAAATTTCTAAAACCAATGCTTTATTTTAGGACTTTCTAAGATCTTTAGTCCAAAAAAAATGTAGTAGCTTACATTTTAGAGTGTCTGAAGAAACGTAATCTTTTTGCCCATTTTTAAACTAATTGTAGTTACTCTTTACTAAAAACCTGGCCAGCAATCTTACCAACACGCTTTTTCATGTGACCCTCATGAGGTAACCATGCCAGACCTTCCTCAGAAGTGGTGTTGCTGCTGCTGATTCACCTGGTGCATGCGCCACTGACCCACCAGAGGCTCCACCAAACCCTGGAGCATGACAGTTGCCTTTCCTCTCGAGTAGCACGCCACAAACAAACAGCACCATCACGCCACACACTGACACTTTTACAGTTCACTTAGACTTTGACGCTTACACATTCAGATAGCAAAACAGATGCTGGTGCTGAGGAGACAGGTGTCAGCACCTTCTCCTGTCCTCTCCAGAGGCGAGGGCCCATCGGCCCCAGCACACAGAAGCCCAGGTTTTCTTCATAGCAACCCCTGGCCAAGATTTGAGTCTCTCACATGGAGGCGGTGTTTTCAATGACAATGGCAGCACCTCTGAGGGTCCCAGCAGGGTGCAGCCGTGGCCACAGGCACCACGCAGAGCAGCGTCTGTGGCTGCTGTGATGCCACAGAGACATCTCCTCCACAGCATGTACTGCTTCTGAACCAAGGTTCAGATGACCGAAATCCCATTCCCTAAACCATCTAAGGCTGAGGAAGCCATCTCAGAACTGATGTTCTGGTGGCTCAAATCTCTTTTAGACGAACTGACCTATTCAGAAAGGGAATAATAATTCTTTGTAATTGGAAAGAAGCTAAATGTTAAGACTCACTTGGTTGCACAGAGCCCAGATCAGCGTCATCTGAGAATTTGGAATTACATGTATCCAGGGTCCAATCTCAGAGCTGCCAAATCAAACCCAACTCTGGTGGAAGGAGGATAGGCACCATTTTGGGGGCGGTTGTTGTTTTGTTTTGCTTTTTGAGACAGTTCACTCTGTTGCCCAGACTGGAGTACAGTGGCACGATCTGAGCTCACTGCAATCTCCACTTCCCAGATTCAAGCAATTCTTCTGCCTCAGCCTCCTGAATACCTGGGATTACAGGTATATGCTACCATACCCAGCTAATTTTTATAATTTTAGTAGAGATGGGCTTCCACCATGTTGGTCAGACTGGTCTCAAACTCCTGGTCTTGTGATATACCTAGCTTGGCCTCCCAAAGACAGGTACCTGTTTTAACAGCCACCCCTGCTCCCAGCCACAACATGACAGAAAGTCAACAGATAATTAATCTGTTGTTGAGTTGTTGATTCTCTTAATCAGAAAAGACTTCCTAAATCATCTGAATATTTCTGCCAAACAAACATTCTCTCTTCTGCTTACAAGCCATGAGCATGATATAGAGAAGTTTGGTTTTGTTTTTCTGTGACTGAGTCTTGCTGTCATCCAGGCTGGAATGCCGTGGTGTGATCTGTGCTCACTGCAGCCTCCACCTCCCAAGTTCAAGGGATCCTCCTGCCTCAGCCTCTAGAGTAGCTGGGACTATAGGTGGGCACCACCTCACCCCAATAATTTTTAGTTGAGACAGGGTCTTACCACATTGGCCAAGCTGGTCTCCAACTCCTGACCTCAGGTGATCCCCCTCCCCGGCCTCCCAAAGCGCTGGGATTACAGGCATGAGCCAACACGCCTGGCTGAGAAGTGTTTGACAAAGGCTGAGGGGAGGCTCCTGTCCCATCCTGGAACATCCATATCCCACCCAGCTTCCCATACCAACTACGACACACAAAGGCGTCACAGCAAGGGCAGCTGCATCTCCATAGTTCTCTGCACTAATGCCACAGCTGCGTGAGCTGCCATAGCCCTGGAGCTGCCACTCAGCCTTATCATGCTGGCACAAGCACAGCAGAAACTACCAAGCCCCCAAGAGGGAGGAGTGCGGCCCAGGGGGGTGAACCAGGAGGGAGGAGTTGGGGCCCAGGGGAGTGAGCCAGGTGGGAGGAGTGGGGGCCCAGGGGAGTGAACTGGGAGGGAGGAGTGGGTCCCCAGGGCAGTGAACCAAGATGGAGGAGTGCAGTCCCAAGGGAGTGAACCAGGAGGCAGGAGTAGGGGCCCAGGGCAGTGAATCAGAAGGGAGGAGTGTGGTCCCAGGGAAGTGAACCAGGAGGGAGGAGTGCAGCCCAGGGAGTTAACCAGGAGGGAGGAGTGTGGCCCAGGGAGTTAACCAAGAGGGAGGAGTGTGGCCCAGGGAGTTAACCAGGAGGGAGGAGTGTGGTCCACGGAGGAACTAGGATGGAGGAGTGCAGTCCAAGGAGGAACTAGGAGAGAGGAGTGTGGTCCACAGAGGAACTAGGAGGGAGGAGTATGGTCCAGGAGAGTTAACCTGGAGGGAGAAGTACAGCTCAGGGGAGTGAACCAGGAGGGAGGAAGGAGGAATGCAGTCCGGGGAATGAACCAGGAGGGAGGAGTGAAGTCCAGGGGAGTAGGGAGGAGTGAAGTCCAGGGGAGTAGGGAGTAGTACAGTCCAGGGGAGTGAACCAGGAGGCTCTGGGGGTAGCAAGTTCACACACCTCAAATACCTCCCACATCCATCCACATTCAGGGAAGGGGCGGAAGCCACGCAGGACATGCAGTGGTTTCTCCTCACAAATGAGGAGTGAGGATACTGACTTACACATGAAATCAGAGCTAAAGTTCTACCATGGTAGGGAGACGCTGTTCAACAAGTTTCATAGACCCAAATGGGAACAAAAAGAAAGCAATCATACAAGATGAGTGGATGGAAAGGGATCAGAAATTTAAGCCTGTAACAAGCTTTCAGAAAAAACTTCACTTGATTTGCAAGATGGCTGTGGCTCTGCTTGATCATTTCTGCAAATGTCTAACCCACGACGAGCCATCTCAGAGCTGTTCAAGAGGAGTAACAAAATCAAAACGCCAAGGCACGCTCTGTATTTTAGATGGCCTGCAATAGTACAGAAATGAGCAGTGGTACCAGAGCTTTCAAGTTTGTTTGAAGTAAATTCCAGCATGAGGGCAGCATCTTCCTGGCTGAAGCAATGAGGTGGGCTCCTGCTCACCACATGGGAGACCAACTTTCAGATAAGTTGCGGTCAAGGGTCTGCAAACCATGATCCCCGACCGAGCCTTGGCCAGGGAACCAGAAGTGATTTTTACACTTTGAAGTTTTAACAAAAGAAAAATACGCAGAGACTTCTGTGGTCCACAAAGCATAAAATGTTGCCTACCCTGCCCTTTACAGGAGCTTCTAGCTTTGGTGTCAGTTACAAAGTGTTTCTATAAAGTAATGTCACTGATTCTCAAGCATGCTAGGAAAAGTCACACTTCTGAACAACCCTCAGTGGAGATGCACCATCCTGTGTTTCACACAGATTTTAGTTTTGTAAAAGCCAAAATAAGGGAGGTAATTCAGCTAAGTATTATAGTAACACAATTTGAGATACATAATGTGTGACAACAGAATAATTGGCATTCCTGTGAGAAAATAAACTAGCTCAAAGTCAAACACAAAATAACAAACCAAAGCATGTTTTGGCCTGTCAAAGTGATCAGTGAAATTGGGAATATCATTCAGTTAAATGATACTTAAAAAAAAAAAAAAAAAAAAAAAAGCAAAAACAAAACAAATAGCACTGCACCATCACTCCTTAAATTTATTTAACTACTGCTGCAAAATAAAGTGGAGAGACTTCTTACTACAGGGTAATAATCAGCCATTGTCACCAGGAAATAGACCGCTATGGAGGCTCAGGCCCTTCTGCCCACAAAGGCAGGGGGAGGGAGGAGAAACAATGGCAAGAAAGGGACAGGACAACCATCACCTAGTCAGCAATTGTACCCTCCCACCTTTCTTCTGGACTTAAAATTTTGGAGCCATCTGGGTTTACCTTCCTATGTCCGTAAGTCAGCAAGTTCTCGAAGCCAGAAATCTACAGTCCTTCTGGCAGCCAAGTCCTCTCGGCCTTCCCCCATATTTTAGGGTCCCATCAGCTCACTCCTGGATAGTATCAATGGCCTCAGAGCTCTAGCCAACCTTGCACTCCACAGACTGAAGTATGCCAAGAGCCACTTGAGGCTGCCACTGCCATGACCAAAGGCTTCCAGAGACAGTCGCAAGCACTGCACAAATCCATGTGGCTTCATCAGGCACAAAGCAGCTCCAGCATTTCATCCAACCTGCCGCTGCCACCATAGCTGTGAGTCTATGATGTGTCAGGAAGGGAAGGAAGACACCATGTAGATCATCTCATTTAAGCTTCAGTGTCACAAGGTGCATTTTGTCGTGCCAGTTTTATAGATCAGGAAAGTTTTAAACAGGACAAGCACAGGACCCTGCTGACACAGCATCAAGCCCTGCAGAGGCCTGGGCATGACCTCTGCCCCACACTCCCTGGGTCCTAATGTCCACTCCTCCCCTGTGGCTCCCCTGTGGGAGCCTGATCCTCTGTCTGCCTGAATCGCTACCATTCCTAAGACACGACCCACATCTGCCCACCTCATCCTTTATCTATTTCCCACAGCCCAGAGGCATGTGCTGTTCCATCCAGCCAGATATCACATTTCAGCACCTGCACCTGACATCACTTCAGCCAAAAGCTTCTCTCAAACCTCCCCCGACACCTGCCAGTCACACAGCTCTGCACCTATCACCTTTCTTATATGAATTCTCATGTATTCCTGTGTAGCACATCCAACTGATTATAGTCTGTTGAGAGGAGGAAGCTTTGTAGATAAGTCCACATGCTACTTTGCTCCCAGCACACCGTCTTGCATGAGGTAACCGATTAACAGCAAATTCATTTCAGCACAACATTTCCATTTGAAGAAACTCAGAGCTTAGAGCTCTGGTCATAATTAAAAGTGTGTTTCATTCGTCATTTGAAATTCCACGTACTGCTGCAACAGCGGCAACCCCTCCTTGCCAGGCTCTGCCCAACAGACATTATTCTTCCAGCGCACAACTCCCATCAGAACCCCGGCGACAAGAGACCTGCAGGCTTCCCAGTGCCTCGGGCTGCAGCTTCCATGCTCGGCTGGCACTGGCCAACAACACAGTGGGAGTGGTGTCCCCAACTACAGGATGTGGAGCTGGTTGACTACTCTGTAGAACGGAGACATGTTAGTAATCCCTGACATTTCCACTGACAGGCTGCTCAGCTAAACTGGGAAAAATCCACAAAATACAAAGAACCCATGGGGAGGAGCACTTCTCTCTCCAACCTGACAGCAAAGGGTGGCTGTGAGGACGACCTCTTCAGGATAACCGTCGACTGCAACTCAGGTCAGCAACAGCACCACTGAGGGCCAAAAAATCAGTTCCCCACCACCCTCACTTCCTAAGGGTCAGCCCTCCGAGGCCGCCTCTCCTGGAAGATCAGTTCTGATGCACCCACGAGGCTCAGGAACTGGCTCCAGGGCTCATTTCCCAGGCTCCTGCCCACTGCCCTCTCTCTTACTCCTTCCTCCATCTCCCCCTTCACTCCTACCCACCCTCCCCATTTCACTTCCCTTCTCTCCTTTCCTCTCCCTCCCTCATTTCCTTTCAGCCCTCACCTTCGTCATTGAACTTCCCCATCCAACTCAGCTGACACATTCTCAGGTCAGTTAAGGGGTTTCTTTCACTCTATGTTTTTATTGCAATTATCATTCTTAATGAACAGAAACCTGTTTTGGACCATGTGGATGTCATCTCATGACCAGCTGCTGCCCCGTGGCTCCGTGTCCACTCAGTGACCTCGTGGCACCAGTGCCCAGCAGTATGGCTGTGACCAGGGGTAGCAATATGGGACATGGGAGAGGTATCCCAGGCAAGAGACCCTGCAAAGCCTCCCCAGCGAACTGGAACAAGGCCCAGGGTGGTAGGGAGAGCGCTGTGCTCATGATGTAAGAAGTTCAGCTTCCGCAAACTGTCCGTTGACTGCAAATTACTTTGTTTCCATGGTTACAAAAGAACCATAAGCATTCTGAAATATGTTCTTGGTTTCATGTTCGCAAAATCTAAGCAACATTATAATAAAAATCACTGAATTCTGCCCGAGGCTTTAGAGGTGTTTTCCTCTCTGAAAGGAGTCCCTTCCAGGATGCGGGATTGAGTGACAACCTTCAATCATGGTTACCAAGTGGTAACAGGGAACTCCTCAGCCTGCCAGGAGCTGGGGCCCTTGACAGCCTCACGACTCCACAGGCCAGTGTTCTAAGGATCACACGTGTGCAGACAGCAAAGCTTGCTGTACACACGCCAGGTGATAATAAGCTCCAAACGTCTCACTCATACTTGCTAACCACATCTCTTCTCTCAGCCTCCATGGCGTTTCACACTCTGCCTTTATATAGAAACGAACTGTGCATGCTGAGAGCCACAAAAATTCAACTGCGTCCAGGCAGAGCGGTGTATCTTTCCATCATGGGGTCCTCACTCCAGCTGGCACAGAATTTGCAGAGTGGGCGAGTCTAATGTTGATGACACTTTCTCAATATTCCCTTCACATCCCTCCAAAAACAAAAGAGTACTGCCAGCTTTTTACCGAGGTTGTAATAAGGAAAATATTTTTCTATTATTTGTCACTTTTTAATGTAATACTTGTGAAGAATGTGACTCTGTATGAACCCTGTAAGCACCCACACCATGAATATTCTGCTCTCCCGTGACTGTATTCACAGGTCACAAGGACAAAACTTCTCCATAGTAGCCAAAAAAAAAAAGTTTAACATGATTTCCACTCATCTGAAAGTCACAGATGTGGTTTTTCCTTCATAAAAAGATCCAAATGATCCACAAGCCAGGTTTAATAAATACATTGGTCCAGGTGGGAAAAAGACCCCTCAGTCTCCCTCCTCTCAAAGACCAGGGCAGCCAGGAAACTGCGCTCTCCAGTAAATGACAACTGGCAGGATTCACTAAATAAGCAGCCGGAAGATTCCCATCTCACAGAGTGCGCCTTTCAAGACTCAAGATGTCCCCAACTCCCTGAATGTCCTACAAAGAACAGGACTACCCAACTGCGGACTGAGGCTGTAAACAAACATGTTTTCGGCAGGGTGCGGTGGCTCACGCCTGTCATCCCAGCACTTTGGGAGGCCAAGGCAAGCAGATCACAAGGTCAGGTGATCGAGACCATCCTGGCTAACACGGTGAAAACCCTGTCTCTACTAAAAATACAAAATATTAGCTGGGCATGGTGGCGGGTGCCTGTAGTCTCAGCTACTCAGGAGGCTGAGGTAGGAGAAGGGCATGAACCTTGGAGGCAGAGCTTGCAGTGAGCTGAGATCACGCCACTGCACTCCAGCCTGGGTGACAGAGTGGGACTCCGTCTCAAAAAATAAATAAAATAAAAATAGTTTTATGCAAATAACATCATCGACCCACAAACGAGAGGTACCGTTTTCATTCTAGAAGGGAAACACTACAAAGCACGTACATTTTAGCCCGTAAGTGAATTCTCTGGGCATTTCTGTGTCTGCTGTCAAATGCAGCACATCACCTCAAAAGGCAAAGTTCTATAAGTCACATCCAAGGAGGGGAAAAATCATTCTAAGTTTTAGCAATCAAGTAAGAACCTGATCAAGAGAAGCTTACTTGTTCCAGACTCTAAGCAGCAATATATTGCTACAATGTAATGAAAACACAGGGATGATTAAGAAAATTTCAATGCTAATAAAAGACTAAAACATAATTGGGTTTATTCTACTCTAGACAGAGAGCAGCTGGGCAGTTCGCCCTTATGTTATTATCGTTGCTGTTTTTCAGACAGGGTCCCAATTCTGTCAACAATGCTTGACAGCAGGGGCGTGATCTCCACTTACTGCAAGCTCTGCCTCCCAGGCTCAAGCGATTCTCTTCAGCCTCTGGAGTAGCTGGGACTACAGGTGTGCAGTCATCATGCCCAGCTAATTTGTGTGTTTTCAGTAGAGATGGGATTTCACCAGGTTGCCCGGGCTGGTCTCAAGCGCCCAGGCTCAAGCAATCTGCCTGCCTCAGCCTCCCAAAGTGCTAGGATTACAGGCGTGAGCTATCACGCCTGGCTTTTTTTCTTTTCTTTTCTTTTCTTTTTAAGTGATTAATGTGCTTCAGAGTCTTGTAGGCATAAAAAGAAAGAAAGAAAGAAAGAAAGAAAGAAAGAAAGAAAGAAAGAAA